>NW_023494841.1:0-68530 GCF_904425465.1 Colossoma macropomum | reverse complement strand
TAAGATCAAAGTTAAGATTATTCTGATTTGAAAAGAGATATTTCAGTCTTACAGTGAGCTGATTCCTCTGTGCTGCTCCTTCTATCTTCTCTTGGCTGTTGTGGTGAAGATGCAGCCATTTTCTTCCTCCTCCTGTTTAACACCTTTCAGAAACAAATCACATCACTCAGCTCACACATTTAACACAACACACCTGCCTGCTGCCTTAAACTCACTCTAACAAGTATTACATGGTGATATGCCAAAAAGTGATTACCCCTGGTTAAATGACTTGTTTTGTTGATTTTCTAAGTGACACTGAGTCAGCACATCATCAAAGGTGACTATGCCTTTTTTCTAATAAGTTTTTGTTTTTTTTATTTTTATTTTATTTATGTATGTATTTATTTATTTATTTTGTATTATTTTATTTATTTATTTATTTTTGCTGAGTTTAATGTGTTGAGAAAAAAAACATTTTTTGCACATTTTATGTTGAACTGTTTTTCAATTTGTCAGATTCAGCAATTTGACCAGGGGCATCCAAATTTTTGCAGAGACGCTGGAGGTCCTGAGATGACACCGTTCTGTATCTGCAGACTGTAAAAGCTCTTTTCCTCTTTATACTGACCATCATCACAGCTCTCAGCTCAGTAATATCATTCACAGTTTCTCACTGTCTGCTCTGTCTGAATGAGGGTTTTTGCTCCACTCTGCTTTAACCAGTTAACACAACACAACAACCTTTCAACCTGTTTTACAGCTCAGCTTCAAGCTCCATCAGACAACATCAAATATTATTCCTCTTGTTTGAGACAATAATCACATTGTATTCAACATCAATATTCCAGCTGTTGATCTGATCACTTTCTCAGTGTTAAACAGCTTCATGTGACTTTGTTTACTCATGTAGTTCACCGTGATGAAGCTCACACTGACTAAACCTCTGATCTATGAATCTTTCACTGAAGTACATACCTTTATTTTTCTCTCTGTCCTTTTCTTGAAGAGTCAGAAGTGTCTGTGTTTAAACTCTTCTCAGAGTTTCTGAATATCCAGCAGTTCAGATCAGCACTTATTGTGAAGAAGAAGGCTGTTATTCGATGTGAACTTCCAGAGTTTTTCAGTTTCACTTTCTCTTAGGAAGTTCTGGACTGCAGTGAGATGATGGCGATATCGTTCTCAGTGTAACACAGACTGGGCAGTTTAGCTGGACGTTTAGAAGTAAAAGTCCTTCTTATACTGTAATGGGTTCTGTATCCGGATTAAAACCTCGTTCATCACACAGGAATGACAAGAATTACCAACTGCGCCAGAACTGATGATGGACAGTCACACATGCAGAGCGAACTAGAGGCACAGGAAAAAAGAATAAGACGAAGAAGAGGTAAAAAAAGAAAGAAAGAAAATCAGAAGGCTGTAGGAACATCGAAGAAGAGAAACTAGAAGCCAAAAATATAAAGAGAAGAGGAAACTTAAACTCGCCGTGTCAGGGGGCGCAAACCCAGCCCACTTGGATGCAGATCAAACTTCCCACGGAGCGATCACACCACGCGATCTGGGCTGAGGAGAGGAAGTGACAAAAGCAGGAAAGGAAGGAAATGAGAAAGGAAGGAAAGCAGTTGTCGTTAATATTAATGTCCTTGTTTCCAATATTACATGCATGTTAATACAAAAATGAAGGGGAAGGGCCCATTTAAGGAAGGGGAGCTGTTGCGGGTCCCAGTGAGAGGATAAAGGAGAAAGATTTTTGTTTGTTTGTTTTTAATAACAAACTGATTAGTCTTTATTTTTACCCTGGATAAACAGCTTGACAGTAAAAGACTAAAAGCCGGACTTGGCATCGTGTTTCCCTGAGCAACCAAGGGCTCTCTGTCTCCCTCTGGTGGCCGCAGCCGGTCCCACAGTCGAGGTTATTAGAAATGTATCATTTGTAAGCAAGCAGTGTAAGGTCCAATCCCATTTTTTCTTTTTACCCCTACCCGTTGTTTTCGAGTGTCACCCTAACCCCTTGGAACTGAGTTACAAGGGGTAGTGGTTAAAAACTTGGCCTACGAAATGGGACAACCCTCAAATTAAAACATCGCTTCATTAACAGCTACTAGCGCTGCTCTGCACGCGACTCAGCGCGTCTTCAGTGATAGCAGAGAAGGGAGAAGTTCAGCAACCACACTGCTGGGCTTTAGATACATTTAGCGCATCAAATGCTTTCAAAGAGGGGGTTTAAGGCAATTATTTATTATCACCCACTCCAATTATTTGGTGATACGAAGCTGAAGTCATCTGTTCGCTAGCTTCCTGTTCCACCTTAAATGGTGCAGCAGTTACATTCTGGTGCTTTAGGCGTCAATACTGCCGGACTATTTAAGGTGGAATGGGAAAGTTAGCTAGCTACTGAGAAATTAGCATGCTGTTAGCATTTTTTTTGTGCTTGTTATGAAGAAAATGACCATAATACATTGAAACGACATGAAACTAAGATAATACAATAGTTATTGCAATTTTTTAACGGAGACAATTCTCACATTTGTGGGTTTATTCGGTCGCTCGTGCAGCCATCTTGGCGGTTATTCTTTTTTTTCATAACACTCTGTTTGGAGTGAGCCTCTGAAAAATCTCCGTTTGGAGGGCCATGTAGCCCTAACCCTTCGCCCTACCCCTCTATCTCAACTAAAATTGGGACACCCTTACCCTAGACGTGAACGCGCAAAACACACGGCTAAGGGCTAAATGGTAGGGGCAAGGGGTGAAATGGGATTGGACCTAAGTCTAACTCACCGTTTAAGACCAGCACCTCACTGCTTTCTGCCTGCAACATGTGATCTATTACTTACAGGAACATTTTACTATGAGCTTCAGTGGTTTAAGGTGTTCTGAAATAGCCAGTAGGAGTTTATATACAGGGAGCTCTAAAGAGGAAATATAGTGTCTGAACTGCAGGTGCATTAATCACTAAAAACACTGAATGATTTAATGTGTTGTGGTGCGCCGTCATCACCATATGTAGTGGGACACGGTGTCTCCAGTAGTGTGAGGCTAGGAGCAGGAAAGAAGCTTTGGGTTCCCCTTCAAGTGATGTTGCACACACAAGTTCAAAAGCTCTCAGTCATTTATTAAGTGTCAATCGTCCAGAAAAGAAGATGTTTACATATTTATAACTGTGTTGAAGGTTTAAGACCAAAACTGGTTCCTAAGGTGACTCCATTAACCCCTCAGCTAATGTCCGGCTGTCACTCGTTCTCACAGCTTAAACTTCAGTCTGCAGTGTCTAAATATGTCTGGAGGCCACAAGGCCATACAGACTACACACTATGTCTTCCTTGAGCCTACTTCTTCACTCCAGTCGAGGCTGGAACACACCAATACAGTTTATGGCAGGTGACAATACACCACTGACTTACCATCAGCCAATACAATATGCATATGCAACATCAACAATGTTTACATGGCAATTTCTCGTTTCTATAGCAGTAAGTATATTCACATTCACCATTAGCTATAGCTTTAACTCTCTTTTCTCTCTGCAGGTCTTACTCCAGCTTTGCTCCCCCTCTAGAGGATAGCTGTGACATCATCCAGCTCCTATATAAGGACAGAGACACCTGTGCTTGATTCCTGTCCCTGGAATCACGGTGAGTGTACACGTTTATTAATCTCTTCTAATGTATCTCTTTAATGAGGTGTAATGTCTTAGACAGTCTTAGTGAGGTGTCCTGGCCCCTGACGTCATCACATAATGTATCAAGGAGAACCATTTTAAATTATGACCACACATTCCAGGAAGAATAAAGAATAATTTCCACCACTCAACATACAGTACACAAACTCTAATATTACACAATTCATGTCCAAGATATTCAAAACAGATCAGCTGAAAATTAAACATGAGATATTAATATTATACACTATGTTTCTTCGGCATGTTTGATTCTATCTGTTCAGCTCTGGCCGTTTGTCAGTGGTCAGTCTGTCAACTGAATGTTTGTGGTTGGTGTATTATTATAATACAGGCTTAGAATTCAGTACCTCTCATAAAAAAAAAGACATTTTCGGACTTTATCTGACCTTTGATTTTTAAAATCTTCTTTAAAGACCTATAATACTGTAATTGTAAGACATTTTAAATTTTCATGGTGACCCTGGATAGTCTAAAAAAATATTTTGAGGGCTCTATTTTGCCTTACGCTGTGACCCAGAAGGATAAGCGGCTTAGAAAAAATACTTGCTTCAACATTTTTATTTAATGTAATCATTACTGATAATCACTTTAAAGGAAATAGTCAACTAAGAATGTTTATAAGCATTTTGTAATTTCTCCTTCAACCAAAAAATTACTTTGGAGGCCATCCAGGTGAAGCTATATATGAAAATATATCACAAGAAATAGGGTTGGTTACTGGTAATTGTAATGTTCTCTCCTGAACTCACATCCAATCATGTGGACCAAGAACACATATACATTTCTGAGAAGACACTTTTTAACTTTTCTCATAGCACTCACACAGTGTCTCTGTGAACTGTGCTGCATATTGCCTTGCTGTGTGTAAAACATGGAACAGATTACCATGTGACAAACCAATCTGGTGAGAAAAGAAACATGAAGCAGACTTACGTTCACATCATACAGCAGTGTGTTAAATCACACACGCCTAAAACACAAAGATAAGCTATTAAAAGCAAACTACCTGTGAGGTATTGATCATTTCTTACACTAACTGTCAGCACTAATGTTAAGCTTTCCTCATTTTTAGATATCAAT
The DNA here is from genome assembly GCF_904425465.1 of Colossoma macropomum. NCBI lineage: Eukaryota > Metazoa > Chordata > Actinopteri > Characiformes > Serrasalmidae > Colossoma > Colossoma macropomum. The sequence continues at coordinate 63,792 of NW_023494841.1, read as the reverse complement.
CACCTCAGTGACCTGGCCTGTAACTCGCACACATATGTTTATCTCTTAAATAGGCTCTTGAGTATGTTTTGTGTGGATCGTTGAAAGTGAAAACTCATATCAACAGGATTTCACAAACACATGTTTACAGTTAGTTAACTTTCATACTGTTGCATACAAACTGAAAAGTATGTTGCCTGAATATTTTACAAGTGAGTCTGTTTTTAATCTACACTCTGTCAGTTAATGGTTTAAGCTGCAGTTGATTTTTTTTCTTAAGGAAAAAAGTGCAGGTCATTGAAGGGAGTGAAGTGATGATTCGACATGATTAGAAAAACTGCAGTGTTACTGAGGCAGCTGATGCAAAACATTGCACAGCAATTAAATCACAGTGAGTAATTTGACTTTCACAGCATTCCTGCATCACATACAGCTCTTTTTGTTCAAGCGTGCTTCATTTATCATTATGCGACTCTTCATTCGTCACTGCTTTGTAGATGGCATCATAGCTAGCAGTAACATTTGCACTCTTGTTGAAGGGGAGGGGGCGGAGCCTTAGGGTACACTTGATTTACATGGGCCTATAAGTTCTCTTCATGCAATACGAGAGTCCATCTTGAATTAGTAACATTGCTTGGTTGTAGGACCAGTGACAGAGAACCAACTTATTGAATAAGAAAATTCATACTTGTTTTCAGAGCAATGAAGTCTAGGATTGCCGATGATGAGGCCCTAAGCTACTGCTTATTCTGCCTATAGCTGGCACCATCCCTGTTTATGACCACCTCTCACCACTTCATCACAATTTCATGATGTTTATTAAGTCATCTAAAGGAACAGTTTCCCATGTATTCTTTGCTGCTGTCCAAACACCATCCACAGTGGTTGCATTTATTAGTTGAAAGGGGAATAAATGCATTTCGATTGCATCCAAAATTATGTTTCAACTATTTTTAACTGTTCTCTATTAACAGCAATGCTTTTAAAACTGCCTCTACTAAAAAGAGTAGCAGTGTTCCTTCCATACTCAATAATTTTAGACCTGTTTCAAACCTCCCTTTTTTAAAAGAAAAGTTTTACAAAAAAGTATTCAAACAAATAAATCCTTGTCTAATATCAAAGAAATTATTTGTGAAGTTTTAAACAGGTCTTCATTCAAACAGACAGTATTGGTTTGTGTCAATGACCTCAGGCTTAGAGCTGAGGCACAAAATCCTCCTGTTCTGGTCTTATTGAATGTTAGTGTGACTTTCAATACTGTTTATCACAACATTATAATCCACTGTCTTGAATACTGGTTAGGTCTTCTAGGCACAGCTTTACAATGGTTTAAATGATGTTTAATGAATATACTTTCGATTTCATTTTAAATCAAAATGAATTGGCATTTTCGGTGGAGTCCCACAAGGTTTAGTTTTAGGGCTGTTGCTTTTCTTTTTGTATGTTACCTCTAGGTGATATCATAAGGACACATGATATAAATTTTGACATGCTTTATACATTTCAGTTCCATCTGAGAATCAGGAATCAACGGACAGGCTTACCAAATGTGTATCAGATGTTTGTCAGTGAATGTCACAAAATTTTCTACAACTATATCAAGGGAAAAAAAACTGAAATACTGATCTTTGGTTCCAAAAATCAAAGAAAGCTGCTTTGTGAGAAGCTCAGCCCTTTAGTGCTGTATACCAAAGCTGAAGCATGAAACCTGGATGTAATCTTAGATTATGAGCTCTGTTTTATCCTGAATGTAAATAAAAAGTAGCTTTTTATTATTTGAAAGTTTGTCCTTTTCTATCTCTGAGCAACACAGAGAAACTTGTTCATGCATTTGTTATAGAGTTGCTCTTTTTATTGGACTCCCTAAGAAAACAATTCATCCTCTACAACCCACACAAAATGCAGTAGCGTGGATTCTAACAGAAACAAAAAAAGAGCCGTTTTAAAAAATATAGAAAAGGACAGGGCCCACACAGTCCTTCCTGTGCAAGACAATATAGAGCCAGACTATGTTGAGCCAGAGTACAGCCCATCATTACCCACCCAGCACTCTGTCTAGCCCCAAACACTGTTGCATGAGCCTGTTAAAAATATTTTAACAATGCAGACTGACGTTTAAGCTGTGAGAACGAGTGACAGCCGGAGGAGTTAATGGAGTCACCTTAGGAGCCAGTTTTGTTCGTAAACCTTCAACACAGTTATAAATATGTAAACATCTTCTTTGCTTGGCGATCAACACTTAACAGTCAGTAGAGCTTAAAAAGCCATTTTATTAAAACCAAATAAAATGACTTCATAACCTCTATTGGTCTGTTCCTCCAGCTTTTAATGCATCATCACCAGTTCAGTCTTTTAATGCCACATGATGCTGATCCCACAGCGCTCTGGACAAACCATGGGGTCATAGCAATTAATATAGTTTAGCATAGTACATACGTTTGCTAAACATACTTTCAACAAATTTGAATACATTTAAATACAAATGGTTTTTATACCCTCATCATCAAACAGTGTCTCAGGCACCAGGCAGTGTATTTGCAACCATTTTAACGAATAATGTTCTGTGATTTTGCTTTTAAAGGCTCTAAACACTTTAGATGCCTGATTCCTATCACCACTATTGTAACCAGGTCTCAGTCAGTAAGTTTCTCCAGAACAGAGCATTGCAACAGAGCATTTCACCAAACCACTCTGAATGACTGTGTATAATAATGAAGAAATTTCCCATTTGGCAACTCTTATCCAATTTCCTCATCTGAGAAAAACTTAAGTCGGACAGTAAAGAATATATGCTGACCTTTGATCCTGATCCTACATTCAGTGACAGCATATCACTGCCTTTGCAAGAAAACCTTGTATCTCTATTTTTGTTGTTTTTTAGTTTTTGACATAGTTTGAAAATGTCTGATGTTCTTTACATTGTGTGCAAATTTCAAGAAGAATGGACCAAAAGAAATGGCCCAAAATGACTTGGGAAAATTTCTGGTTACATCATCTTACATTAAAAGTAAAGTAGGTTTTTTCCTTTTCCTGTAAAGTTATCATTTGGGAGATATGAATGAATGATCAAACATCTGCTATCAGAAATGGTGTTGTTTGCATATATCATTATATACTGTACTAGGTAATGTAGCAAAATTGTGGGTTGTCAGATTGTACATTGAAAATACAGGGTGCAGAAAAAAAAATTACAAATACAGTAATTAAATATATTCAGCAATCTAATAATTGTGAAACAATTCTGTTATTTTATAATACAGTATGAGTGCTGTAAATAAATAGTATGACTAATTATACGGTTTTCTCCCACAATGCATCAGAAAGCATTAAATCCATTTTGTTGTAGTTTTCCTATTGTAGTTACAACTGAAAGTTTATTAAGTCTTTGATACGGGTGAGATGATCAGTGGAGCTGAGTTTTTAGCTCCATCATTTTTACAGGGACTGAAGAATGGATAGAGTTTTTCAGTGAAAGACTGACCGGTGAAAGAGTAGATATGAGATCTGGACTCCACATCATAAACAGAGACTAGACCCTCCTCATAATCCACAAACACTCCCACCTTCTGGGGCCTCTTTCTCAGGGAGAGGAGAACTGGGGGACCAGCACAAGCAAAATACTTATTCCCATTCCTCAGAATCACAATCCAGAATCCATTCTGTGGGGTCAGTGTAATTGTTTTACCCTTCCTGTTAATGGACTCTCTGACAACTCCTACATCCCACTCAGTCTTTTCCCTGACCTGCACCTCATAGTAAAATCTCCCTGATGAGAATCCCTCCTTTCCCAGAACACACGAACATCTATCAAATCTCTTTGGGTTGTCAGGAAGATTCTGTTTTGTGTCTCCATGTGTCACTTGTTTTCCATCATCAGACAGGATGAGTTTAGGATGAGCTGTATCAGCATCCAGAGTCACATCCACTGAGAGAAACACACAATGTGTGATATGAATATACAGACAATAAATATTCATCGTGCAGTGAATCACACAGAGTAAACTTTGAAAACAGTTTGTGGAACAATAAAATAAATTGTACAGTGAAATATGAGTAATAGAATGTTATATCATTTGGGAAACAGTGGTGTGATGATGGTTTTAAAATAATAAAGCTTGAAAGAATTTAAAATAATAAAGAGAAGAAAAATCCAGAAGCTGCACTGTACCTGCATACTGCTGAATCCTCTTCAGTTCTGTTGAGATTATTTACAAGAAAAAGAAATATTTACTCATTTTTGAAAAGTGAAATCAAATCCCATCTTGGACTTTAATAAATTGCAACTGATACTTTCCTTTTCATGTAACATCTGACAAATAATTCCTTTTGCTACATGTAAAATATCAACATTCCTCACCTGATTCTATGATCATCTCATCCAGACTCTTCTGAAGTTGAGACAGAACGTTCCTCACAATGTCTACACTCAGATCAATAATAGGGTCAATACTGATGCCAGTCCAGTTGTTGGTGTGTGGAGGTCGGCACAGTGATGGGTAAATCTACAGTCCAGCAGGAGAGAGGAGAAATCCCTCAGCATGGGCAGTGTTGCTGTGTGATGTGTTGCATTGTCATTGTGCAGATAGAGGGACACTGACCTGTAGGAGGTGGAGGTGGTCCTCAGTGTGGGAGAGCTGCTCCAGCTCAGTGTCTCTCCTCTTTAGCTCAGTGATTTCCTGCTCCAGCTCTTTAATGAGGTCTTCAGCCTGCCTCTCTGCTGCTTTCTGCTTCTCCTCCATCACCTTAAGCAGCTCAGCCTGGCTTCTCTCAATGGAGCGCATCAGAGCAGTGAGGACTTCCACACTGTATGCAATCTCTTTCTCCATGTTTTTCTAATGAAAGAAGAATGAAACAAATAACAATGAATTCCCACTATCACAGCAACAACAATAAGCCCTGTTTAATACCTCTTAAAAACAGCAGCGTGAATATAAAAGAAGCTGTAGCTTGGATGAGAACTAGAGTAACTGTTAGTTAGCACACACAGCTTGTATAGTCTCCTCAGAAAGGCACTGATAATAGAACATGTCACCATGTCCAATGCCAAGCATAGGCTAGAGGGGTATGAAGCCCCTAGCAATGGGCTGTGGAGCATTGGAACTGCGTTCTCTAGAGTGATGGAGCACCAACCAAAACATCTGAGATGAGTTGGAGTGGCGTTTCTGATCTAGAACTGGTCATCCAACATCAGTACCTAATGTCACTAGTGCAGCTGCTGCTGAATGCAGTCAAGCACAATCCTCACAGCAATGTTCCAACATTTCAGTATAAAGTCTCGCCCGAAAAGTAGAGACTGTTGCTGCAGCTGAGGGGGACAAACTCCTTTTTAATACTCTTGCTTTTGGAAGAAATAATAGATGAGCAGGAGTACGCAAATTTTGAGACTTATAGTGTATTTTGACAGTATTATGGCAGCATAGCATGACATGCATTTTTATCAGTGAGTCAGATCAGAGATGGTTTAAGGCCCAAGTGTCAAACACGAGGCCCGTGGGCCAGGTTAGGCCCGCCACACCACTCTATCCGGCCCGCAAAAGTATTTAAATTTTCTATTAATATTAGCCCATTCCACAATGCCCTGCACTACAGTCCCCAGCATGCACTGCAATGTAATATGCTCAAACTCTCCTACCCCAACAGCAGTCTATAAGACATCGGTTACACATCCATTCTACACAATTCTGCGCAATTCCAGTCATATCACCAAACTGCATTTCAGCTGCAGTTGAATTAATATAAACACTTAAATTGAGCCCAAGTCTTAATAAACTTGCAGCAAAAAGAGGATGCCAGGTGTCTAGTTCAAGCAGATAGGTAGGTTTAAAAGACAGAGCACCTACCTACATAATTTTGAATGTTTCAAGTGTCCATGTAATATTTCAATTTCCACTATGAGTGTCTGTATTTTACTGTTGAAGTTTTTTGCATATTTTGAATAAACAATGGGCAGTTGGGGTTATAGCAAACAACAATTAAAAATGAAATAAAAACATTTTTTTCTCCGGCCTACAGATTTGATGAGATTTTTTTAATATGGCCCTTTTACTGGTTACGTTTGACAACTCTTGTTTAAAGGGAGCCTGGCCACTTCCTATTGCTACTGTTATGCCAAAAACATAAATTGCAAAATGCTAAAGTGCCCCTGAGTCCTCAATGAATGATGGTAAATGGAGCTAAATAGCTAAAAGGGAAACATTACATTTGTTTCTAACCATTTGTGCATTACCTTTTTTAATTTTGCAAAGAAGAAGAATGTATTCCATTAAAAAAAACAAAGAATATTTATTCCTGTCTTTCTGCTTTCCTACACCAAACATATTCTGGGCCATAGGATGCAAGCATTACTGATACTGAGTGCTGATTAGCTGGTGAGCGGATCAGCTCATTGGCTGAGTAAAGAGGTTCGTGCTCACTGATGTCATGAATATACATGAGTACTACAACTTGAATATAAAAATGCTTAAAAATATAACAGCAGTGCTAACATATGTTGTTATGTGTTCAGAAAATGGGAGAATTTTCTATATTAAACAGTTTAAGCATTTACAAACTGTGATTTTGCACAAAAGCTCTGTAACAGACCATTCATTTTAGACTCATATGAATACATACTGAGTGGCAATTCTTCTCACCACACATTCTCTGGTCAGATCCTGATCTGCATCCCCTGCCTGATTTGCATCGCACATGCACACCAACTTTGTTACATTACAATATACATTGGAGAGTATTAAATTGCCAAAACTATTTATTTACATTTTATCTGAATCACACTTGGTGTTGAGGCGTGTCTGATATTGTTGAATAAAACCAAGTTGGAATGAGGGATATTTTATAAGCTGTAATACTGACCCAAATGTATATGCCTTTGTTCATAATTACAGTATATAATTGAGAGGTTACCTTACACTGTCTGAACATTTCTGTCTTAGATCTACTTGGTGTGGACACCTGTCACATGTGAACATTGTACTTTTAACACAAAACCCAAAAAAACCTAGTTAAAACACTGTGTGAACACTTTTTAGATTAAGTAAATTATATCCATCTCAGACATTAAAGTGTGTTATTTTTGCTATTAGTTTTTTGCAAAAATTTTCTCAGAAGCCGTGGCCATAAACATAGAGCACATTTGCACTAGTCCTTCTAAAATTTAAGGACACATGGTTTAGATGCTTGGCGGGAGTGTTTGACCCAGAGGGTCTCCATTAGAAATGACAATGTGGCATATGTGCCGGGCAAATACTTTAATGAAGTTATTTTCTTGCTCCATCAGCAGCCCAAACACATAGCAGCCCATCAGAAATTGCCCCAGTGCTCCTGATGGCCAGTCCATCCCTGAGACTGAGTTATGTCAAACTGATAGATTCTACAAAATGAAATAAAATCTGCAGAATGAGGAAATCACAACATGTCATGTCTCACTCACTTGACTGAGATCTACTGAGTGTTTGATGTCTTTGATCTTCTTCAATCTGTCTTGGATCATCTGCTGCACCTCTGTCTGTGTCTTCTCCAGCTGTGACTGCAAACAGAGAAGATATGATTTTTACTTTCATATTTCAGTGAATTGTTTGGTTTTCTTAACAAACGTTTTGTTCTATTTTTAAATGGATGGTTGATTAGTTTATCAGCATTTCTCCCACCTTCATTTCTCCAATCCCCTCCTCTACAGGAACAGTGTTGTGCTTCTTGTGGTCAGTCACAGTGCAGACCATACACGCAGACATCTGGTCATCTCTACAGAACAGCTCCAGGGGTCTCCTGTGCTTCTGGCATATATAGTCCTCCAGGTTCTTTAATGGGCTTATTAGCTTGTGTTCCTTAAGTTTCAGCATATTATTATGAGATTCTAAATGAGATTTACAAAGAGTGAGACGACAATCCACACAGGATTTCAGGGCTTCCTGCTTCTCTCCAATGCAGGCATCACAAAGAACCTCAGGTTTATCCAGACCACTTTTCTTCTTGAAGTGATCTACAACCTCTCTGAATGCTGTATTGACCTTGAGTTCTGGTCTTTTGGTGAATTTCTCTTTACAGAATGGACAGTGACACTGCTCACTGTCACCCCAGCATGTTTTAATACATTTCATGCAGAAGTTGTGTCCACATGGAGTGGAGACTGGATCAGTGAAGACATTCTGACAGACAGAACACAGAAAGCGATCTTCAAACAGGAGACAGCTGGAGTCAGGAGCAACTGTGGATGAATGGAAAATATGAGAAAATATGAGAAACTTAATGTATAAATACACTGCCAGTCAAAAAGAATTGCTGAAACATTTTTTCTAACAATAATTTATTATTATTATTATTATTATTATTATTATTATTAAGCTGTAATAATGACAGATAAACACTAAAACTGAAACAGACAGCCAAGAGTGTTTATCAATATTTTGCCTCACATTTTTTTTTTCTTTTGTAATATTAATTCTTCCAAAAAAAAGAATTTCCATGTATTCCATCTATTCCATGTCCACATACTATCCACAGTGGTTGGATGCAGTGGTTAGGAATGGACCACCATCGGACCACCACTGACCAGTTATTACCGTTATTATGAGGTTGGTGGACTATTCATAGCCCAGCCAGTCTGTAAGAAGAACTGTCAATTCAGATGAAGATATTTTAAAAAAACACAAATCAGGTTTTCAAAAAGGCCAGAAGAAAAAAACAAAATAAAAACAAAAAAGAAAAACACAACAAAGGGGAAAGATAGTGTCACACACTTTTTCAGAGGTAAAGACTGATTATAAAGATATACTGGAACTCTTAAGAGAACATAACCTCGTGCTATTGTCACAGGTTTTGCAATTTTTAATATTATTATTGCTAGAACCTTATGTGAGGGTGTGTGGTAACCCGGATTTATTTGAAGTCTACTGACCAGGGCAAGAGAGAGAAACGCTCGCACCAAGGATGCTTCAGAAAAGGCAATTTATTGGCTAAATATCAAACTACTTTTGGACTACATTCAATGATAAACAATAGAAAATAAAACCAGAAAACAAAACAAAGTGATAGTAATGAAAGACAAAATAGCTCGAGTAAGTTAAGAATGATTCACGGCTAAATGGTATGAGGCAGTGTGGTTTGGGGAGCCGCTTAGGAGAGCCTCTAGAGAATTAACCTAAGCCTGGACGGGAGTAACTATATGGCTGGATGTACCTATAAAAGTTCTCTTATTAAATAAATTGGCGTCAGGGCCCTGACTGCAAATTGATGGTTCCAGCTTACGTGGGAGTCGGGGGCTGATTTCAGGAGGGGTCGTCTCAGGACAGACTCGATCGAAGGCTGGAGCTCACGCGGTGGTTCCTCTCCTAGCTGGCCGTGGATGCTGCATCTCTGTGCGGGCACGCGCCTTTCCGTCAGTGATTGGGCGGAGGCGTCTCGTGGCCGTCTGACGGTGGAGCTTGGGCGGCCTTTCGAGGGTCGATCTGTTCACAGATCAGTGCGTGGCTCTGGGTGTGATGCTGGGTCTCCGTGGCGTCAGAACCGCTCCCACTCCGCTGGCGAGGTTCAGGTTGCAATCAGGGTTCTGAGGCTGGTGGTACCAATTTAACTAACTACCTCTCTTTAGCAGAATCGAAAGTTATGGATATATCCTCCCGGGCCAGACAAGAAATATCCACCTTCCTTCTTTGAGGGTGGTTCAAACTTAAGGTGTGTAGACGAACAGGCAAGTTACAAAACAAACAAAGGTTTCAGATCTGAAATTTTAGCGTCCTAATACTTCTGACCTGTCTTTCTGACCTAGGCCCGCACAAACTTAGAAACTTTTGTTGCGAACGCAGGAACTCCCAAATTTGCGGTGCACTCTGGTTTTGCTCGGCTGGAGGCCCTACCCTTTGGAGGTGGTGCCAGAGTGCTGATAGGTTGACTAGCTTGTTTCCCACTCTGATTGGTTGTGCATAATTTGAGGAATGCCTTCCCCAAAATCACTGCCTCCTTTGTTTCAGCTAGTTTTTCAAAGAAAAAGAACATTTCTATATCATCCAATTGGTTTAACTTTCAAAATCAAGGAATGAACAATTAGGATATTCAGGCATGTTTCTTAGAGAGAGTTTAACCCTTGTTACCTGATACACAATACATGTCAAAGAACACAGGTACTACTTGCCTATCAACTCTGAACATGACCCAATGCATGAAAAATTAAATCAACAATAAAAGGAAAGGAACAAAGGAAGAAAAGAAAAGAAAACCACATTCAGGATACATCTTGGTCAATGGTCTAAACTCATAGCAATTAACTGGTTGGGTCTGACTGTTATCAAAGTTATACCCTACGTATTTCTAGCACTTAACGATAGAAAAAGATACAGGTAATATTTAGGTACTACCCAACAACAAGATTAATAGCACAAGAAGTATTACTTACAGATCATAGAAACGTCGATAAAGTAAACAAAGCACTAAGTTTCTGGCTTCTTATAAGCACAAGTCCTTATGGTGGTGATGTAGTAATTTGCGGTTTCACCCCTTGGGGGTGCTGTGGGTCCATGCTTGAGATCCCTAGGGAATTTAGAAAATTGGAATTTTGCCGTCCAAAGTCGTACAGATTCCGTTTTGGTATGTCTAGTTTAGTTAAAAAGAGTTCTAACGAATGGTTTCAGTATGCAGTGGACATACACCTTAGAAATGTACTTTCTGTTACTTAAAGATAAAAAAGGGGCGGTTCTTGATCCGGTTGTAAATTCTGCCCTTAGGCAGAGGGCCCTTAACTTTGGGTAAACACTCAGCTAGAGTTGAAATTCCGGCCATTGTTCGCTATACTATAATTCTGTAATACATCACTGTTGAATGTAAATGACGTAAAGGAGCTGTCTAAATAAAACCTGTTCTTATGTAAATTTTGAGTGTTTCTGAGTTTCTAAATCAAGAGCACAACACACTCCGTTTTGAAACAGACAGCCATTCACATTGTGTCATGTTAAATGTGAGTTTAAGTTAAAAATGAAGGTGAGGTAGAAAGTGGTCTGGTATCCGGTCTGTAAGAACCCATTCTATTTTCTGTCTTTCAGTTAGTGAAGTGAAGCATAAATTAAAACGAGCATCTCTCCTTTTTTCCACAATTGAAAATCAAGACCTATTGCTAGATAAATGAGTATGTTTGTGGAGATTTAAATGAGCTTTGAATAATGTGTATATTCTATACGAGTTCATTACAGAGTACAGCTTCAGTGGTCAAGATGCAGTGCTTTTGAAAAGAAGCAAACATTACAATTTCGAGCAGTTATACATTGGTATGCAGTCATGGTGCTTATATTCATATTTACAGCTTGCTCCAAGTGTATTAGCAAAGCGGTGCTGGCATGATTTTTACACACCCACTGTCACTGCTAGACTGAGAGTGGTCCACCACCCAAAAATATCCAGCTAAGAGCAGCTCTGTGGTAAGAAACTGACCACTGATGAAGAGCTAGAGGATGACTAACAAAAAAGATGCATCAACAAATGGGCTAAAGTCCTAACTCCATCAAGGGGGAACTACAAGGTAGCAGTTTCTGTGCCTGATATCATGACCATGTCTGACACTGGGAATGTAGAAAGTGTTTCATTGTACAGTCAATAACCTTTTATCTAACTACACTGATACAGATAAGATCAAAGTTAAGATTATTCTGATTTGAAAAGAGACATTTCAGTCTTACAGTGAGCTGATTCCTCTGTGCTGCTCCTTCTATCTTCTCTGCGTTGTTGTGATGAAGATTCAGCCATTTTCTTCCTCCTCCTGTTTAACACCTTTCAGAAACAAATCACATCACTCAGCTCACACATTTAACACAACACAACTGCCTGCTGCCTTAAACTCACTCTAACAAGTATTACATGGTGATATGCCAAAAAGTGATTACCCCTGGTTAAATGACTTGTTTTGTTGATTTTCTAAGTGACACTGAGTCAGCACATCATCTACAGGGATCTATGCCTTTTTTCTACTATTTTTTTTATTATTATTTTATTTATTTATTTGTTTGTTTGTTTATTTATTTATTTTTTGCTGAGTTTAACATGTTGAGGAAAAAAACGTCTTTTGCACAATTTATGTTTAATTGTTTTTCAATTTTTCAGATTCAGCCTTTTGACCAGGGACATCCAAATTTTTGCAGAGACGCTGGAGGTCCTGAGATGACACTGTTCTGTATCTGCAGACTGTAAAAGCTCTTTTCATCTTTATACTGACCATCATCACAGCTCTCAGCTCAGTAATATCATTCACAGTTTCTCACTGTCTGCTCTGTCTGAATGAGGGTTTTTGCTCCACTCTGCTTTAACCAGTTAACACAACACAACAACCTTTCAACCTGTTTTACAGCTCAGCTTCAAGCTCCATCAGAGAACATCAAATATTATTCCTCTTGTTTGAGACAATAAATACATTGTATTCAACATCAGTATTCCAGCTGTTGATCTGATCACTTTCTCAGTGTTAAACAGCTTCATCTGACTTTGTTTACTCATGTAGTTCACCGTGATGAAGCTCACACTGACTAAACTTCTGATCTATGAATCTTTCCCTGAAGTACATACCTTTATTTTTCTCTCTGTCCTTTTCTTGAAGAGTCAGAAGTGTCTGTGTTTAAACTCTTCTCCGAGCTTCTGAATATCCAGCAGTTCAGATCAGCACTTATTGTGAAGAAGAAGGCTGTTATTCGATGTGAACTTCCAGAGTTTTTCAGTTTCACTTTCTCTTAGGAAGTTCTGGACTGCAGTGAGATGATGGCGATATCGTTCTCAGTATAACACAGACTGGGCAGTTTAGCTGGACGGTTTAGAAGTAGAACTCCTTCTTATACTGTAACGGGTTCTGTATCCGGATTAAAACCTCGTTCATCACACAAGAATGACAAGAATTACCAACTGCGCCAGAACTGATGGTGGACAGTCACACATGCAGAGCGAACTAGAGGCACAGGAAAAAAGGAGAAGACGAAAAGGAGGTAAAAAAAAGAAAGAAAGAACATCAGAAGGCTGTAGGAACATCGAAGAAGAGAAACTAGAAGCCAAAAATATAAAGAGAAGAGAAAACTTAAACTCGCCGTGTCAGGGGGCGCAAACCCAGCCCACTTGGATGCAGATTAAACTTTCCATGGAGCGATCACACCACACGATCAGGGCTGAGGAGTGGAAGTGACAAAAGCAGGAAAGGAAGGAAATGAGAAAGGAAGGAAAGCAGTTGTCGTTAATATTAATGTCCCTGTTTCTAATATTACATGCATGTTAATACAAAAATGAAGGGGAAGGGCCCATTTAAGGAAGGGGAGCTGTTGCGGTTCCCAGTGAGAGGATAAAGGAGAAAGATTTTTGTTTGTTTGTTTTTAATAACAAACTGATTAGTCTTTATTCTTACCCTGGATAAACATCTTGACAATAAAAGACTAAAAGCCGGACTTGGCATCGTGTCGCCCTGATTGCTCAAAAGGGGCTCTCTGTCTCCTTCTGGTGGCCGCAGCCGGTCCCACAGTCGAGGTTATTAGAAATTTATCATTCAGTGTGAGTCTAACTCACCGTTTAAGACCAGCACCTCACTGCTTCTGCCTGCAACATGTGATCTGTTACTTACAGGAACATTTTACTATGAGCTTCAGTGGTTTAAGGGTTTTAGAATGGTTTAAGTCATATTTAATGAATAGACAGTTTTGGTTTCACTGGGAAATCAAAACAAATTGACATTGTTTGTCCCACAAGGTTTATAAATTTTCATAGCTATGCTGATGACATTCTGAGAATCAAGAATCAACTGACAGGCTTACCAGCTGTGTGTCAGATATTTCTCAGTGGATGTCACAAAATCTTCTTAAACTAAATCACAAAAAACTGAAATACTGATTCTTGGTACCAAAATTCAAAGAAAGCTGCTTTGAGGGAAGCTTGGCCCTTCAGTGTCATATACCAAACCTGAAGCATGAAACCTGGATGTAATCTTAGATTATAAGCTCTGTTTTATCCTGCATGTAAATAAAAAAGTAGCTTTTAATCATTTGAGAAATATCACTAAAGTTTGTCCTTTTCTATCTCAGAGTGATGCAGAGAAACTTGTTCATGCATTTGTTACAGAGTTGCTCTTTTTATTGGACTCCCTAAGAAAACAATTTATCCTCTACAACACATACAAAATGCAGCAGCGCAGATTCTAACAGAAACAAAAAGAGAGCTGTTTTGAAAGAACTGCAGAAAGAAAATAAATAAAAAATAGAAAAGGACAGGGCCCACACAGCCCTGCCTGTGCAAGACAATATAGAGCCAGACTATGTTGAGCCAGAGTACAGTTCATCACCCCACCCCAAACACTGTTACATGAGCCTGTTAACAATATTTTAACAATGCAGTAATAAAACTCACTTTCTAAAAATATTAGAACAGGCCAGTAGAGTCTTTAAAGCCATTTTATTAAAACCAACCACAATAAAATGGCTTTATAAGCTCTATTGGCCTGTTCCTTCAGCTTTGAATGCATCATCACCAGTTCAGTCTTTTAATGTCATATATTGATCCCACAGTGTTCTGGACAAACCATGGGGTCATAGCAATTTATAAAGTTTAGCATAATACATACATTTGCTATTACAACATACTTTCAACAAATTTTAATACATTTAAATACAAACATTTTTTATACTCTCATCATCAAACAGTGTCTCAGGCAGTGTATTTGTAACCATTTCAACTAATAATGTTCTGTGATGTTGCTTTTAAAGGTTTTAAACATTTAAGATGCCTGTTTCCTATCACCACCAGGTCTCAGTAAGTTTCTCCAGAACAAAGCACTGCAACAGAGCATTTCACCAAACCACTCTGAATGACTGTGTACATCATGATGAAGAAATTTCCCATTTGGCAACTCTTATTCAATTTCCTTATCTGAGAAAATCTTCAGTCAGACAGTAAAGAATATATGCTGACCTTTGATCCTGATCCTACATTCAGTGACAGTATATGTAACAGTATGAATGAATGTTCAAGTATCTGCTATCAGAAATTGTGTTGTTTGCATATATCATTATATATTGTACTAGATAATGTAGCAAAATTACACTGGTGAAAATACAGGGTGAAGAAAAAATGTATAAATAGAGTAATTAAATATATTCAGTAATACAGTAACTGTAAAAATACTGTTATTTTATAATACAGTATGAGTGCTGTAAATAAATAGTATGACTAATTATTCACTTTTCTCTCATAATGCATCAGAAAACATTAAATCTGTTTTGTTGTAGCGTTCCTATTGTAGTTACAACTGAAAGTTTATTAAGTCTTTGATACGGGTGAGATGATCAGTGGAGCTGAGTTTTTACCTCCATCATTTTTACAGGGGCTGAAGTATGGATAGAGTTTCTCAGTGAAAGGCTGACCAGTGAAAGAGTGGATATGAGATCTGGACTCCACATCATAAAAGGAGACCAGACCCTCCTCATAATCCACAAACACCCCCACCTTCTGTAGCCTCTTTCTCAGGGAGAGGAGCACTGGGGGACCAGCGCAAGCCAAATACTCATTCTCATTCCTCAGAACCACAGTCCAGAATCCTTTCAGTGGGCTCAGTGTAATCGTTTTACCCTTCCTGTTAATGGACTCTATGACCACTCCTAAATCCCACTCAGTCTTCCCCTTGACCTGGACCTCATAGTAAAATCTCCCTGATGAGAATCCCTCCTTTCCCAGGACACACGGACATCTATCAAATCTCTTTGGATTGTCAGGAAGATTGTCAGAAAGTTTTGTGTCTCCGTGTGTTACTTGTTTTCCACCAACAGTCAGGATGAGATATGTTTGAGCTGTATCAGCATCCAGAGTCACATCCACTGAGAGAAACACACAGTTTGTGATATGAATATATAGATAATAAATGAATTCATCATCCAGTGAATCACACAGAGTAAACTTTGAAAAGGGTTTGTGGAACAAAAAAGGTTTAACAGTAAAATATGAGTAATATTATATGGTTTGGGAACCAGTGGTGTGATGATGGTTTTAAAATAATAAAGCTTGAAAGAATTTAAAACAATAAAGAGAGAGGGAAGAAAAAAATCCGGAAGCTGCACTGTACCTGCATACTGCTGAAGCATTTTTAGTTCTGTTGAGATTATTTACAAGAAAAGAAACATTTACTCATTTTTAAAAAGTTCATTCAAATCTAAACTTGGAATAAATTGCAATTGATCATTTCCTTTTCATGCAACATTTGACAAATAATTCCTTTTGCTACAATATCAACATTTCTCACCTGATTCTATGATCATCTCATTCAGACTCCTCTGAAGTTGAGACAGAGTGTTCCTCACAGTCTCTACACTCAGATGAGTGTCAATACTGATGTCAGTCCAGTTCTTGGTGTGTGGAGGTCTGCACAGTGATGGGTAAATCTACAGTCCAGCAGGAGAGAGGAGAAATCTCTCAGCATCAACAGTGTGTGATGTGCTGCATTGTCATTGAGCAGATAGAGGGACACTGACCTGTAGGAGGTGGAGGTGGTCCTCAGTGTGGGAGAGCTGCTCCAGCTCAGTGTCTCTCCTCTTTAGCTCAGTGATTTCCTGCTCCAGCTCTTTAATGAGGTCTTCAGCCTGCCTCTCTGCTGCTTTCTGCTTCTCCTCCATCACCTCAAGCAGCTCAGCCTGGCTTCTCTCAATGGAGCAGATCAGAGAAGTGAAGACTTCAACACTGTCTGCTTTGTCTTTCTCTGTGTTTCTCTAATGGAAGATAAATGAAAGAAATAATAGTTGATGCCCACTATTACAGCAACAACACTAAGCCTTGTTTAATACCTCTTAAAAACATGAGTGTGAGCGTAAAGCTGTAGTTGGTTGAGAACTGGAGTTAGCACGCTAGTTAAATACCCAGACTTAGCGTTATATTACATGAACATTGAGAAAGCCTTGTGTGGAGTTTGTAATTAGACTAAAGGAATTTACATAGTTAGCTAAGCAAAGGTCTTACAGTCTCTGAACTTGCTCCTTCTGCACTTGTCCTGCAGTTCCTTCCTCTGAAATCACGTAATTTTATGCATTTCTCTGCATCTTGTTCAAGTAGACTTCTATTTGTATTAAGTACCCCCTTTAACACTTAATTAAGGTTTTGTCCATCTCTCAGCTTGACAGATTACCTTTCCCAGTTGTTTTCATTTACCTTTGACGAGGTAATGGTCGGTAATTTGTGGTCAGACTATCGGCACCTAAATCACGAGTACTCATGTGTGCTACACTATATGTCCAAAAGTTTGTGGACACCCCTTCTTATTAGTGAATACAACTGCATTAAGGTGCACTCACTGCTAACACAGGAGTTCAAATGCACATACAGCTTGTATAGTGTCCACAGAAATGCACTGACAATAGAACAGGATGCTCTGGAGCAGCCGCACATAAGGCTAAGATCACTATGTCTAATTCCAAGCGTAGGCTAGTAGCGTATGAAGCCCCCAGTTCTGGGCTACGGAGCAGTGGAACTGTGTTCTCTAGAGGGATGGAGCACCAACCAATACCTTTGAGATGACTTGGAGTGGCATTTGTGATCCAGAACTAATCGTCCAACAGCAATACCTGATCTCACTAGTGCTCCTGCGGCTGAATGCAATCAAGCCCTCACAGCAATGTTCCAACATAGTGTAAAGCCTTCCCCAAAAAGTAGGGACAGTTACTGCAGATGAGGGGGACAAAAACCTTTTTAATACTCTTGATTTTGGAAGAAACATTGGATGAGCAGGTGTCTGCAAACTTTGGACCATAAAGTGTATTTTAACAGTATTAGGATTGCATAGTGATGTGGGTTCAATGAGTCAGATCAGAGATGTTTTAAGGAGAGCCTGGCCACTTCCTACTGCTCCAGTGATGTTAAAAACATGAATGCAAAACGCTAGCTTGTGCCCCTGAGTCCTCAGTGAATGGGGGTGAATGGAGAGCTCAAAAGTGCTTTAAAATACAACAGCAGCGCTAAAATATGTTGTTCTGTGTTCAGAAAATGAGTGCACTTTTCTATAAAAATGATTAAGCATTTACAACCTGTGATTATGCACAAAAGCTTCATAGGAGACCATTTATTTTGGACTTGCTCAGGAGCATTTGACAAAACCCTGAAGACATACTGAGTGGCAATTCTCTTCACCACACCTTCTCCAGTCAGATCCTGATCTGCATCCCCTGCCCGATTTGAACCAGATATCAGAGGTGGCAGAAGTACACAAATCCCTTACTTAAATAAAAGTACTAGTAATCTCGTAAAACAATACTCCAGTAAAAGTGTTTATAAAAGTGTTTATAAATGTACTTCAGTTAAAAAAGCAAAAGTATTTCTTTAAAAATCATCTCTAATCAATTTTTCAAACAGGATATCTTTTTATTGAGGGTTGGAGGTACACATCCATTAAACTGAGCGTACATAACGGTTTATGCTAGAACTGCATGTGTCATCCACAAAAATCCACTCGTCTAGAGCATTCAAACACGTTTACATTGATTTGCTTTACAAGAATTTTAGATGGAAATTGATGGAATTTTAGCCGTCAATACTGAACATCAGATCAAGTAATTCCTTTAAGGTAGGGCCCGGGCCGGAGTGGTTTTCAGACTAGGAGTAACATGATGCAGACCAGCCTTCACTACACACACACACACACATACGTTTACATTAACAGCATTTAGCAGATGCTCTTATCTAGAGCGACTTACAAAAAGTGTTTTGTCTACCTAGAGAAAGTGTCTTTGCTAGTTACAAATAGGTTAGAGAGAAAGCTAGAGAAAGCTAGAGTAGATAACAAAACTAAGTTAAAATCATATAGCTAAGAGTGTTACAGTGTTAAACCTACAAAGTTAAAGATGTACAAACTTAAAACCTAATAATTAACGAAGCCAAAACCACAGGTTACTTCCACAGCAGGCAGACCAAAATAAAGACGACATGAAAGTTAAATCAAACAGCTGATGTGTGAAGACGAGGAAAAACAACACAGCAATCTTCAACACCTAAACCTAATCATTGTAGGCTAAAGCACATTGCCAGGTCAGGCAGGAAACAAGTTTATGGTTTATTTATGTCTTACCTGTAATGACTTGAAGCACTGAAGTAACATCTGTCCAGGTGTCTGAATGTAACCGCTTCAATACTTAAGGTGGAACAGGAAATGAAGTGAACTTCAGCTTCATCTAGTCTTTATATTCACTGTACGAGTCTCAGTTACAGTCAGTAAACTGGGGCTGTATAGCTTGAGACGGGGCCGCTGGTTTAACCCCTAAATTACTACAGATATACACTTCAATGTAACATTTACAGCTTGCGCATTCTTCTGCTGTGAGCTTATTCACTAGCTCACCACAACTAGCCCAAAACACTACCAGCTCACTGGTAATTCACCCCACTCCCCAATTTTCCCCTCCGGGATTGAGTAAGGCCATGGATGGATTTTTTTTTTTTCAGACGCATTGTCAGTATTAATCGCTGCTCGACGCTGTCACGTTGTACGAATTCCGCTCTCTCATCTGTGTATTTTTCTTTTTTTTCCTTCGTGCTGGTTGTTGGGGCAGAGTACGCAGGTAGGTAGGGGTTCAGCTGAGAGTCGGCTCCGAATTTTTTATTATTTTTTTTTAATTCCGTAGCATGTTCAGTTTTTTTGTTTTTCTCAAATTTAGCCAAGATACCAAGATAGGGTACACTTGGAACATGGGGCAGAATAAATAGATAAAACCAGAGACAAACTAACACAACAAGCAGCAGGTGTTTGGAAAAATGAGGGGTCAGAACTACATGTTGTAATTTACAAAAAATAAATTATTAATGAATTACTTAATTAAAACATTTCTCACTCAAAGTTTGAAGCAGATCTACAGTGAAGACTTTAAGTTTTGCCTCTGCCAGCAAGGGAATTATGTGTGTTGTGGGTTGCTGTGTGACCCCCCACAGGACCACCACAGAGCAGGTATTATTTTGGTGGTGGATCATTCTCAGCACTGCAGTGACACTGACATGGTGGTGTGTTAGTTTGTGTTGCGCTGGTACAAGTGGATCAGACACAGCAGTGCTGCTTGATTTGTTAAAACACTGTGCCCACTCTATTAGATACAGCTACCTTGTTGGTCCACCTTGTAGATGTAAAGCCAGAGAAAATAGCTCATTTCTGGTTGGTGGACTATTCTCAGTCCAGCAGTGACACTGAGGTGTTTAAAAGCTCCAGCAGCACTGCTGTGTCTGAACCACTCATACCAGCACAGCACACACTAACACACCACCACCACGTCAGTGTCACTGCAGTGCTGAGAATGATCCACCACCAAATAATACCTGATTTGTCCTTCGACGCACAGATAAGGAATATTACTAGAATAACCTTCTTGCATCTCCACAATATTGCTAAATTAAGAAATGCATTGTCTCTACAGGATGCATTAAAACTAGTTCATGCATTTATTACTTCAAGGCTAGATTACTGTAATGCCCAGAATTAATAAAGTTACATCAGAGGGGAGAGACTTCTCATACAAAGCCCCCCAACTTTGGAATAATCTTTCAGTCAGTGTTCAGGACTCAGACACAGCCACAGTCTTTAAGTCTAGGCTAAAAACTTACTTGTTTAGTCAAGTCTTTGGTAATTAGTTTTCCCTGTCAGATAAAAGGTGCATAAACTAAAACTAATCTAATCAACCATTGCTCCGACTGTTTTCCCCATTTTGTACTATAATACTTATACTGACGCTGTTTGCTATCCGGTGTTGACCAGAGGAGGATGGGTTCCCCTTTTGAGTTTGGTTCCTCTCAAGGTTTCTTCCTCTTGCTCTTAGGGAGTTGTCACTTGCCACTGTCACCTATAAAAAGCGTTAAAATTTGAAACTTTGATGTTGATTCTGTGGTGGTCCTGTGGGGGTCCTGACCACTGATGAACAGGGTAAAAGGGGGCTAACAAAGTATGCAAAGAAACAGATGGCCCACAGTCTGTAACTGTTATATAAAGTGCACCCATACTGTAAATGGACCTGATAAAATGGACAATGTGTGTAGATAGAAGGAGATGTGCTTAATGAAATGATCAGTCAGCCAGGTGAATTATAGGGTGCATTAAATGGCTGAAACTAATAATTTGCATTATAGCACTAGTTCAAACTTGGTTTTGATATTTATCAGATATTATAGAAAAAAAAAAGTTGGAATGAGGGATGATTTATAAGCTGTAATACAGACTGAAATATGTATGCATTTATTCATAATTACAGTATCAAATCAAGTGGCTACCTTACACTATCTAAACATTTCCCTCTTAGATCTGCTTCAAACTTGGTGTGGACACCCGTCACATGTGAACAATGTATTTACTCTGAAAAAGACATTTTGCAGCATATTTTAACACAAAACCCAAAATATTTAAAACACCGTGTGAACACTTTTTAGATTAAGTAAAATAAATCCATGTCGGAACTCAAAGTGTATTATTTTTGCTATATTAATTTGTTGCAAAAATTTTGTCTAGAAGCTGGGGCCATGAAGATAGAACGCATTTGCAACGCGCTAGTACTTCTAAAACTTCAGTACATGTGATATAAGTGTGGAGAGCTTGGCCGGAGTGTTTCACCCATGTTTGATAGCTTGACCAGAGTGTTTGACCCTTCATTTCCTGCAGGCTACATTAGAAACAACAATGCAGCACATGTGATGGGTGAATACTTTAATGCAGTTTGTTACTTTTCTTGCTCCATCAGCAGCCCAAACACATAGCGGCCCATCAAGAATTGCCCCAGTGCTCCCGATTGCCCGTCTATCCCTGAGACTGAGACCCTGAATGTCAAACTGATAGATTCTACAAAATGAAATAAAATCTGCAGAATGAGGAAATCACAACATGTCATGTCTCACTCACTTTTCTGAGCTCTACTGAGTGTCTGATGTCTTTGATCTTCTTCAATCTGTCTTGGATCATCTGCTGTACCTCTGTCTGTGTCTTCTCCAGCTGTGACTGCAAACAGAGAAGATATGATTTTTACTTTCATATTTCAGTGAATTGTTTGGTTTTCTTAACAAACGTTTTGTTTCATTTTTTAAATGGATGTCTAAGGTCGAAGTCAATCAGCATTTCTCCCACCTTCATTTCTCCAATCCCCTCCTCTACAGGAACAGTGTTGTGCTTCTTGTGGTCAGTCATAGTGCAGACCATACATGCAGACATCTGGTCATCTCTACAGAACAACTCCAGGGGTCTCCTGTGCTTCTGGCATATGTAGTCCTCCAGGTTCTTTAATGGGTCTATCAGCTTGTGTTCTTTAATTTTCGGCATATTATTATGAGATTCTAAATGAGATTTACAAAGAGTGAGACGACAATCCAGACAGGATTTCAGGGCTTCCTGCTTCTCTCCAATGCAGGCATCACAAAGAACCTCAGGTTTATTCAGATCACTTTTGTTCTTGAAGTGATCTACATACTCTCTGAATGCTGTATTGTTCTTCAGTTCTGGTCTCTTGGTGAATTTCGCTTTACAGAATGGACAGTGACACTGCCCACTGTCACCCCAGCATGTGTTAATACATTGCATGCAGAAGTTGTGTCCACATGGAGTGGAGACTGGATCAGTGAACACATCCAGACAGATAGAACACAGGAACAGATCTTCAGACAGGAGACTGCTGGAGTCAGGAGCAACTGTGGACGAGTGGAAAATATGAGAAACTGATATTCATTCAACAATTTAATGTATAAATACACTGCCAGTCAAAAGGAATAGCTGAAACATTTTTTGATGTAATAATTACAGATAAACACTAAAGAGTGTTTAAAGACAGCCAAGAGTGTTGTTTTTACTTTTGTAATATAAATTCTTCTGAAGAAAAACTCCACATATTCTTCACTGCTGTCCACACACCATCCAAATTCTGTAACATATCACTGCCAAATGTAAACGATGTAAAGGAGCTGTCTGAAAAAAACCTCTTCTAAAGGAAATTTTGAGTGTTTTTGTGTTTCTCTCCTAATTCAGCAGCACAACATATTCTGTTTTGTGTCGTGTTCTCGCAACCACTAAAACGTGACATTTTAACTGGAAAGTGAAGGTGAGGTAGAACGTGGTCTGGTGTCTGGTCTGTATGCTAAGAACCCTCTCTAGTTTCCCCTTCTGTCTTTCAGCTTAAGCAAAGCACTAATTAAAACCAGATTCTCTCCATTACTCCACAACTGAAATTCAACGCATATTAAATGAGCTTTGAATAATGTTTACATCCTATATGAGTTCATTACAGAGTTTATTTTAACAGTCACTGTAACTCAGTGTTTGTGCTTCTGAGTAATTCTTTTTGACTGCCAGTGTAATATAAACTTTGTATAAGCCATAATCTGTGCTGTCTGACTGACACAGCTAGCCCTCAACATTACACAGAGAATGTGAAAAGTATTTCATTCTGCAATCAATAACCTGGTTTTACTTTTATTTTACTGCACTGATACAGATAAGATCAAAGTAAAGGTCATCTTGATTTGAAAAGAGACATTTCAGTTTTAACTTACAGTGAACTGATTCCTCTGTGTTGCTCCTTCTTTCTTCTCTTGGTTGTTTTGATGAAGATTCAGCCATTTTCTTCCTCCTCCTTTAACACCTGTCAGTAAGAAATCACATCACTCAGCTCACACATTTAACACAACACACCTGCCTGCTGCCTTAAACTCACGTTTTATGTTTAATTGTGTTTCAATGTCAGATTCAACAAATAAACAGTTACTGTGCATTAAAATGTGTAGGAGTGTGTTCTCTGTTGAGGATTTGTAAAAAAAAAAAATCAACAAAACATGTCCTTTGTGTCCAGGGCCGCTGGAACCACCACTTTTCAGAGTACTGTGCCGACGCCCCACTACTTTTTGAGTTCAGAAGTACATAGAAACCTCCTAAACTGCATGAAGCACTGACCAGCACGAGCAGACAGAGTAAAACTCAGCAGAGCCAATCAGAATCTCCGTTTCAGCTGGGAGGAGCTTTCAGACCTGCCCTGGATGGTGCAGACTGTCCAGCTTTTTCTTTAGTTCAGTTTTGACGTGCAATACTCCACCCGCATTCAGGCAGCACCACACAACGGAACCGCACTGATTCTCGAGGGAATTCAACACGTTTTACCACTGCACGTTTTCTCTGTACCGCCTGCACAACCCGCTACTTTAACATGTTACACTTTACAGACGCTCAAATCGTTCATGCACTGCCAGCTGCAGTAAATAACGAGAGAGAAGCAGTAAAATAATGATACGCGTTTGATTTTGGCGCATGAATCGTGGAGCATGTTTTTGGCCACACAGACGATAAGCGACTCTATTTTCTGTTTGTCTGTTTTCATGGTGGTGAATGTGAGAGTAACAGAGGCTTCTGCTTCATAAACAAACACACACGTGGGTAATTTAGTCCACTTTAGCCGCTGCAGTTCACCATCCGAACCAAATGAAAGAGATGCAATATCACAAAAAACTGTGGTGGGTCTTTAGAGAATGAACTGGGTATGAAAACAGCCTGATGTTCTTCAGAGATACTGGTTAACAAATTCTGCTATCTGAGGCTGCAGCTACTGAAGCTGTAAAAGTATTAATACTTGTATAAAATAATGATACGTAGAAGTACCTTCCCCAAAACAACAAGAGTAGATACTCGATAGTAGCAGGTTAAAAATCTACTTAAGTACTGAGTTACTGAGTACTGCAGTGGAACGTCTTAGTATCTACATGTCCAGCATTTACCTGTCGAAGAACTGAAGATCGTGCGAATCTGTTCTTCTGTTTTTGGGATTTTTTTGGTCTAAAATATAAAGCTCTAAAGTCAGTTGTAACCAATCACAGAGCAGTATAAATATTGCCACCAACAAAACAAACTGAAATTAAACACAAAAAAATTCATTAGTAACTAATTACAAATGACTAAAATGTAAAAAGATCCCTTTACTCACTTTAGTAGGAGTAAAAGTATCATGATTTGAAAATATTCAGGAGAGTAAAAATCCATCAGTATTTCATATTTCAGTATATGTACTTGAGTAAATGTAACTAGTTACTACTCACCTCTGAATAGGTTTATACTGAAAGGTAGTTTTAGTCAGTGGCCTAATTGCATTTCACTCAGCCAGACAATATGTTTTGCCCCACCCCTGGGGGTGTGGCACGACTCCCGTCTGTATCTACAGACTGTAAAAGCTCTTTTCCTCTTTATACTGACCATCATCACAGCTCTCAGCTCAGTAATATCATTCAGTTTCTCACTGTCTGCTCTGTCTGAATGAGGGTTTTTGCTCCACTCTGCTTTAACCAGTTAACACAACACAACAACCTTTCAACCTGTTTTACAGCTCAGCTTCAAGCTCCATCAGAGAACATCAAATATTATTCCTCTTGTTTGAGACAATAATCACATTGTATTCAACATCAGTATTCCAGCTGTTGATCTGATCACTTTCTCAGTGTTAAACGTTTCATCTGACTTTGTTTACTCATGTAGTTCACCATGATGAAGCTCACACTGACTAAACTTCTGATCTATGAATCTTTCACTGAAGTACATACCTTTATTTTTCTCTCTGTCCTTTTCTTGAAGAGTCAGAACTGTCTGTGTTTAAACTATTCTCAGAGTTTCTGAATATCCAGCAGTTCAAATCAGCACTTAGTGTGAAGAAGAAGGCTGTTATTCGATGTGAACTTCCAGAGTTTTTGAGTTTCACTTTCTCTTAGGAGGTTCTGGACTGCAGTGAGATGATGGCGATATCGTTCTCAGTGTAACACAGACTGGGCAGTTTAGCTGGACGGTTTAGAAGTAAAACTCCTTCTTATACTGTAACGGGTTCTGTATCCGGATTAAAACCTCGTTCATCACACAAGAATGACAAGAATTACCAACTGCGCCAGAACTGATGATGGACAGTCATACATGCAGAGCGAACTAGAGGCACAGGAAAAAAGAATAAGACGAAGAAGAGGTAAAAAAAGAAAGAAAGAAAATCAGAAGGCTGTAGGAACATCGAAGAAGAGAAACTAGAAGCCAAAAATATAAAGAGAAGAGAAAACTTAAACTCGCCGTGTCAGGGGGCGCAAACCCAGCCCACTTGGATGCAGATCAAACTTCCCATGGAGCGATCACACCACGCGATCAGGGCTGAGGAGAGGAAGTGACAAAAGCAGGAAAGGAAGGAAATGAGAAAGGAAGGAAAGCAGTTGTCGTTAATATTAATGTCCTTGTTTCTAATATTACATGCATGTTAATACAAAAATGAAGGGGAAGGGCCCATTTAAGGAAGGGGAGCTGTTGCGGGTCCCAGTGAGAGGATAAAGGAGAAAGATTTTTGTTTGTTTGTTTCTAATAACAAACTGATTAGTCTTTATTCTTACCCTGGATAAACAGCTTGACAATAAAAGACTAAAAGCCGGACTTGGCATCGTCTTCCCCTGAGCAACCAAGGGCTCTCTGTCTCCCTCTGGTGGTCGCAGTTCAGTGTGAGTCTAACTCACCGTTTAAGACCAGCACCTCACTGCTTCTGCCTGCAACATGTGATCTGTTACTTACAGGAACATTTTACTATGAGCTTCAGTGGTTTAAGGTGTTCTGAAATAGCCAGTAGGAGTTTATATACAGGGAGCTCTAAAGAGGAAAAATAGTGTCTGAACTGCAGGTGCATTAATCACAAAAACCACTGAATGATTTAATGCGTTGTGGTGCGCCGTCATCACCATATGCAGTGGGACACGGTGTCTCCAGTAGTGTGAGGCTACGAGCAGAAAAGAAGCTTTGGGTTCCCCTTCAATGTCGCACACACAAGTTCAAGAGCTCTCAGTCATTTATTAAGTGTCAATCATCCAGAAAAGATGTTTACATATTTATAACTGTGTTGAAGGTTTAAGAATAAAACTGGTTCATAAGGTGACTCCATTAACCCCTCAGCTAATGTGCGACTGTCGCTCGTTCTCACAGCTTAAACCTCTGTCTGTATCATCTAAATATGTCTGGAGGACACAAGGCCAAACAGACTCCAGGCTACAGATTATTTCTTCTTTGAGTGTGAGGTCTTGTTTTGATCTGTAGCTTTAGTATTTCGGTGTTGAGAATTGGATTGTGTGGAAGTGATGCCGTCCTGAAGGATTTGGCCGAGGCTGTTTGTGTTTTGAATGCCTTAAAAACCTGCATCCCAACTACTCCCTACTCATTGTCACAACTGGTTAGGCTTCTTCGGCACAGATGGTTTAGGTCATATTTAGAATCGTTTAAGTCATATTTAATGAATAGACAGTTTTGGTTTCACTGGGAAATCAAAATAAAATTGATATTTTTGTCCCACAAGGTGTAGTTTTAGGGATTTAGTTTTAAGTTGCTGTTTTCTTTGTACGTTACCTCTAGGTAAAGAATCAACTGACAGGCTCATTAGCTGTGTGTCAGATATTTCTCAGTGGATGTCACAAAATTCTCTACAACTAAATCACAAAAAAGTGAAATACTGATTCTTGGTACCAAAATCCAAAGAAAGTGGCTTTGAGAGAAGTTTGGCCCTTCAGTGTCATACTAAAGCTTAAGCATGAAACCTGGATGTTATCTTAGATTATTATGTTTTATCCTGCATGTAAATAAAAAAGTAGCTTTTTATTATTTGAGAAATATTTCTAAAGTTTGTCCTTTTCTATCTCAGAGTGACGCAGAGAAACTTGTTCATGCATTTGTTACAGAGTTGCTCTTTTTATTGAACTCACTAAGAAAACAATTCATCCTCTACAACTCACACAAAATGCAGCAGTGTGGATTCTAACAGAAACAAAAACAGAGCCGTTTTGAAAGAACTGCAAAAAAAAAAAATAAATAAAAATAAAAAAGAACAGGGCCCACACAGCCCTGCCTGTGGAAGACAATATAGAGCCAGACTCACCAGTTCAGTCTTTTAATGCCACATATTACTGTACCCCACAGTGCCCTGGACAAACTATGGGGTCGTAGCAATTAATATAGTTTAGCATAATACATACATTTGCTATTACAAAATACTTTCAACACATTTGAATACACTTAAATACAAACATTTTTTATACTCTCATCATCAAACAGTGTCTCAGGCATCAGGCAGTGTATTTGTAACCATTTTAATTTATAATGTTCTGTTATGTTGCTTTTAAAGGCTTTAAACACTTAAGATGCCTGGTTCCTATCACCACCATTGTAAATGGTTCTCAGTCAATAAGATTCTCCAGAACAGAGTATTGCAACAGAGCATTTCACCAAACCACTCTGAATGACTGTGTACATCATGATGAAGAAATTCCCTATTTGGCGACTTTTATTCAATTTCCTTATCTGAGAAAATCTTTAGTCAGACAATAAAGAAAATATGCCGACTTTTGATCCTGATCCTACACTCAGTGACAGTATATGTAACAGCATGAATGAATGATCAATTTTCTGCTATCTGAAATTGTGTTGTTTGCGTATATCATTATATACTGTACTAGATAATGTAGCAAGATGTAGGTTGTCAAGATTGCATATTCAAAATACAGGGTGAAGAAAAAAATTATAAATACAGTAATTAAATATATTCAGTAATACAGTAACTGTAAAAATACTGTTATTTTATAATATAGTATGTGTGCTGTAAGTAAATAGTATGACCACTTATACACTTTTCTCCCATAATGCATCAGAAAACATTAAATCTGTTTTGTTGTAGCGTTCCTATTGTAGTTATGACTGAAAGTTTATTTAGTCTTTGATACAGGTGAGATGATCAGTGGAGCTGAGTTTTTACCTCCATCATTATTACAGGGACTGAAGTATGGATAGAGTTTCTCAGTAAAATATTGACTGGTGAAAGAGTAGATATGAGATCTGGACTCCACATCATAAAAGGAGACCAGACCCTCCTCATAATCCACAAACACCCCCACCTTCTGGGGCCTCTTCCTCAGGGAGAGGAGAACTAAAGGACCAGCACAAGCCAAATACTCATTCCCATTCCTCAGAACCACTGTCCAGAATCCATTCTGTGGGGTCAGTGTAACATTTTTACCCTTCCTGTTAATGGACTTTCTGGCCACTCCTAAATCCCAGTCAGTCTTCCCCCTGACCTGCACCTCATAGTAAAATCTCCCAGAGGAGAATCCCTCCTTTCCCAGGACACACGAGCATCTATCAAATCTTTTTGGATTGTCAGGAAGATTCTGTTTAGTGTCTCCGTGTGTTACTTGTTTTCCACCATCAGACAGGATGAGATATATTTGAGCTGTATCAGCATCCAGAGTCACATCCACTGAGAGAAACACACAGTGTTTGATATTAATATACAGATAATAAATGAATTCATCATCCAGTGAATCACACTCAGAAAAATTTGAAAACTGTTTTTGGAACAACAAAATAAGTTTAACAGTAAAATATGAGTAACATTATATGGTTTTGGAACCAGTGGTTTGATGATGGTTTTAAAATAATAAAACTTAAAAGCATTTAAAATAATAAAGCGAGAGAAAAAAATTCAGACGCTGCACTGTACCTGCATACTGCTGAATCCTCTTCAGTTCTGTTGAGATTAATTACAAGAAAATAAACATTTACTCATTTTGGACTTTAATAAATTGCAATTGATAATTTTCTTCTCATACAACATTTGACAAATAATTCCTTTTGCTACATGTACAATATCAACATTTCTCACCTGATTCTATGATCATCTCATTCAGACTCTTCTGAAGTTGAGACAGAACGTTCCTCACAATGTCTACACTCAGATCAATAATAGGGTCAATACTCATGTCAGTCCAGTTCTTGGTGTGTGGAGGTCGGCACAGTGATGGGTAAATCTACAGTCCAGCAGGAGAGAGGAGAAATCCCTCAGCATGGGCAGTGTTGCTGTGTGATGTGCTGCATTGTCATTGAGCAGATAGAGGGACACTGACCTGTAGGAGGTGGAGGTGGTCCTCAGTGTGGGAGAGCTGCTCCAGCTCAGTGTCTCTCCACTTTAGCTCAGTAATTTCCTGCTCCAGCTCTTCAATGAGGTCTTCAGCCTGCATCTCTGCTGCTTTCTGCTTCTCCTCCATCACCTTAAGCAGCTCAGCCTGGCTTCTCTCAATGGAGCACATCAGAGCAGTGAAGACTATAATGATGTCTGCTTTCGCTTTCTTTGTGTTTCTCTAAAGAAAGAAGAATGAAACAAATAATACTTAATGGCCACTATTACAGCAATGACAATAAACCTTGTTTAATACCTCTTAAAAACATGAGTGTGAATGTAAAAGAAGCTGTAGCTTGGTTGAGAACTGGAGTTAGCTAGCTAGCTAATTACCCAGTGTTATATTACATGAACACTGAGAAAGCCATGTGTAGAGTTTATAATTAGACTAAAGGAACTTACGTAGTTAGCTAAGCAAAGGTCTTACAGTCTCTGAACCCTTCTGCACTTTAGTCCTGCAGTTCCTTCCTCTGATATTTACCAAATCATGTAATTTCATGCATCTTAGTAGACTTCTATTTTTATTAAGTACCCCCTTTAACACTTAATAACACTTTGTCCATCTCTCACTTTCTCCAGCTTGATAGATTACCTTTCCCAATTGTTTTCATTTACCTTTGTCAAGGGGTGATTGGCCGATAGTGTGTGGTCAGACTTTCAGCACATAAATCAGGGGCAATCATGGGCTGGAGGTTAGGGAACCAGCCTTGTGACCAGAAGGTCGCCGGCTCGAATTCCTGAGCAGACAGTACATGGCTGAAGTGTCCTCGAGCAAGGCACCTAACCACCAACTGCTCTCTGGGTGCCATGGATAGGGCTGCCCACCGCTCCGGGCAAGTGTGCTCTGTGTTTTCATCAGTGTGTATGTGGTGTGGGAGGTGAAATGTCCCAATTATGGGACCAATAATAGTCTCTTAATCACGTGTGCTACATTATATGTCCAAAAGTTTGTGGACACCCCTTCATATTAGTGAATTCAGCTACCTTAAGGTGCACTCACTGCTAACACAGGAGTTTAAATGCACACACAGCTTGTATAGTCTCCATAGAAAAGCACTGACAACAGAACAGATCACTTTGTCCAATTCCAAGCGTAAGCTAGAGGGGTATGAAGCACTGGGCTGTGAAGCAGTGGAACTGCGTTCTCTAGAGTGATGGAGCACCAACCAATACCTCTGAGATGACTTGGAGTGGCATTTGTGATCCAGAACTGATCACCCAACATTAGTACCCGATTTCACTAGTGCTCCTGCTGCTGAATGCAATCAAATCCTCACAGCAATATTCCAACATTTTAGTGTAAAGCCTCCCCCGACAAGTAGAAACAGTTGCTGCAGCTGAGGGGGACAAACTCCTTTTTAATACTCTTGTTTTTGGAAGAAATAATAGATGAGCAGGATTCCGCAAACTTTGAGCCTTATAGTTGTATTTTAACAGTATTACGGTAGCGTAGCATGACATGCATTCTTATCAGTGAGTCAGATCAGAGAGTTTAAAGCCCACGTGTCAAACACAAGGCCCACGGGCCAGATCAAGCCCGCCACACAATCCTATCCGGCCCGCAAAAGTATTTTTATTTTCTATCGATATTAGCCCGTTTCACAATTTCACAATGTGCTGCACTACAGTCCTCAGCATGCACTGCAATGTAATGTGCTCTGACTCTCCTACCCCAACACCTGTCTATAAGACAGCGGTTACACCTCAATTTTACACAATTCTGCACAATTCCACACCAGTCATATCACCAAAATTTATTTCAGCTGCAGTTTAACCAACATAAACATTTAACGTCAGCTCGGAAATTGAGCCTGTCTTAATAAACTTGCAGCAAAAAGAGAATGCCAGGTGTCTAGTTCAAGCAGACGGGTAGATTTAAAAGCCCAAGCACCTGGGGACATTTAAATGCTTAAGGTTTCAAGTGTCCATGTAATATTTCAAGGTTGCCAAAGAAAAGCACTGACAATAAAACAGGTCAACGTGTCCAATGCTAAGCGTAGGCTAGAGGAGTATGACGCCCCCGTCATTGGGCTGTGGAGCAGTGGAACTGCATTCTGTAGAGTAATGGAGCACCAACCAAAACCTTTGGAATGAGTTGGAGTGGTATTTGTGATCCAGAACTAATCATCCAACATCAATACGTGATCTCACTAGTGCTCCTGCAGCTGTGGTGTTAAAAAACATGAATGCAAAATGCTAAAGAGTGCCACTGAGTCCTCAGTTAATGGGGGTGAACGGAGCACTCAAAAGTGCTTTAAAATATAACATCAGTGCTGAAATATGTTGTTCTGTATCTAGAAAATGAGTGCATTCTTCCATGTAAAAATGATTAAACATTTACAAACTATGATTTTGCATAAAAACTTCATGGAAGACCATTTATTTTGGACTCGCTCAGGTGCGCTCTCTAGCATTTGATAAAACCCTGAAGACATACTGAGTGACAATTCTCCTCACCACACATTCATTTAGATCCTGATCTGCATCCCCTGCCCGATTTGAACCACATATCAGAGGTGGCAGAAGTACACAAATGCCTTACTTAAGTAAAAGTACCTGTAATCTCGTAAAACAATACTCAAGTAAAAGTGCTTAAAAATGTACAAACCAATTTCCAAAAAAGTTGGGACACTGTGCAAAATGTAAATAAAAACAAAATACAATGATGTGCAGATCATTTAAACCCTATATTTAATTAAAAATAGTACAAAGACAACAAATCAAATGTTGAAACTGAGAAATTTTATTGTTTTTTGAAAAATATATGTCCATTTTGAATTTGATGCCAATAACACATTCCAAAAAAGTTGGGATGGGGGGAACAAAAGGCTGGTATAGTTGTGTAATACTAAAAAACACCTGTTGGTTGATCAGGTCAGTAACATGATTGGGTACAAAAGAGCATTCCAGAGAGGCAGAGTCTTTCAGAATTAAAGATGACGAGGTGTTCACCACTCTGTGAAAGACTTTGCGAGCAAATAGTGGAATAATTCAAGAATAACATTTCTCAATGTGAAATAGCAAAGGACTTTTACTTTTCATCTTCTACGGTACATAATATCATTAAAAGATTCACGGAATCTGGAGAAATCTCTTTATGAAAGGGACAAGGCTGAAAACCAGTATTTGCTGGCCATGATCTTTGGGCCCTCAGAAGGCATTGCATTAAAAACAGGCATGACTCTGTTGTGGAAATCACTGCATGGGCTCAGAAACACTTCTGAAAACCACTGTCTGTGAAAACAGTTTGTTGCTGCATCCACAAATGCTAGTTAAAACTCCAACACACAAAGACAAAACCATATATAGATACACTATATTGCCAAAAGTATTCACTCACCCATCCAAATCATTGAATTCAGGTGTTCCAATCACTACCATGGCCACAGGTGTGTAAAGCCAAGCACCTAGGCATGCAGACTGCTTCTACAAACATTTATGAAAGAATGGGTCACTCTCAGGAGCTCAGTGAATTCCAGCGTGGTACATTGATGGGATGTCACCTGTGCAACAAGTCCAGTCATGAAATTTCCTCGCTACTAAATATTCCACAGTCAAACAAGTGGAAGTGATTGGGAATGACAGCAACTCAGCCACGCAGTGGTAGGCCACGTAAAATGACAGAGCGGGGTCAGCGGATGCTGAGGCGCATAGTGCACAGAGGTCGCCAACTTTCTGCAAAGTCAATTGCTACAGACCTCCAAAGTTCAGGTGGCCTTCAGATTAGCTCAAGAACAACGTAGAGAGCTTCATGGAATGGGTTTCCATGGCCGGGCAGTTGCATCCAAGCCTTACTTCACCAAGCACAATGCAAAGCCTCGAATGCAGTGGTGTAAAGTGCCGCCACTGGACTCTAGAGCAGTGGAGACGTGTTCTCTGGAGTGATGAATTACGCTTCTCCATCTGGCAATCTGATGGACAAGTCTGGGTTTGGTGGTTGCCAGGAGAACGGTACTTGTCTGACTGTATTGTGCCAAGCGTAAAGTTTGGTGGAGGAGGGATTATGGTGTGGGGTTGCTTTTCAGGAGTTGGGCGCGGCCCCTTAGTTCCAGTGAAAGGAACTCTTAATGCTTCAGCAGAACAAGAGATTTTGGACAATTTCATGCTCCCAACTTTGTGGGAACAGTTTGGGGATGGCCCCTTCCAACATGACTGCGCACCAGTGTACAAAGCAAGGGCCATAAAGACATGGATGAGCAAGTCTGGTGTGGAAGAATTTGACACCTTTGGGATGAATTAGAGCGGAGACTGCGAGCCAGGGCTTCTCGTTCCAACATCAGTGTCTGACCTCATAAATGCGCTTCTGAAGGAATGGTCAAAAATTCCCATAAACACACTCCTAAACCTTGTGGAAAGCCTTTCCAGAAGAGTTGAAGCTGTTATAGCTGCAAAGGGTGGGCTGACAGTGTATTGAACCCTATGGATTAAGAATGGGATGTCACTCAAGTTCATATGCGTGTGAAGGCAGACGAGCGAATACTTTTGGCAATATAGTGTAGATAGATAGATAGATAGATAGATAGATAGTTTATTGATCCCAAAGGAATTTATCAGCCAGTAGCAGTCACACAACACAGCACAGTTATAATAAGGGTGGTACAATATAAAAAGGAGAATGTACAGGCTCAGCAAAAATTGTCAACTATAAATGAATCTATCTCGCTTATTACAAACAGGCAGGAATATATACAAACAACCTATCCACAGGCATATATACAGCTAGAAATATACAAAAATATGCAATATGATCTATCCTGAGATAAAAGTATATATAAATTATATATATATATAATATATATATATATATTATATATATATAAAATAGGGTCCAGGAATGCTGTCGCCTTCTCTGGGCCTGAGCTCATTTAAAATGGGGAAATGGAAAAGTGTCCTGTGGTCCGACAAATCAACATTTGAATTACTTTTTGTAAATCATGGACACTGTGTCCTCCAGGCTAAAGACCATTCAGCTTGTTATCAATGCACACTTCAAAAGCAGTATTCATGATAGTATAGGTGTGCAATAGTGCACATTGCATGGGTGACATGCACATCTGTGAAGGCACCATTAATGCTGAACGATATATACATGTTTTGGCAATACACTGCCATCCAGATGATGTGTTTTTAAAGGAATGCCTTGATTATTTCAGCAAGACAGTGACAAACCACATTCTGCATGTATTACCACAGCATTGCTCCGTATTAAAAGAGTCCGGACACTAAACTAGCCTGCCTGCAGTCCAGATCTGTCTTCACTGAAAACATTTGGCACATTATTAAATGAATGATTACAACAAAGGAGACCCTGAACTGTTGAGCAGCTGAACAGTAATTGGTCTCCTCAGTTCCCAAACACTTACAGAGTGTTGTTAAAAGAAGAGGTGATGAAACACAGTGGTAAAAATGCCACTGTCCCAACTTTTTTGGAATGTGTTGTTGACATCAAATTCAAAATGAGCATTTATTTTTCAAAAAACAATACAATTTTGCACATCATTGCATTTTGTTTTTAGCATCCCAACTTTTTTTGTACTTACAGTAAAAAAGTACAAGTATTTTTTTAAAAGTCATCTCTAATCAAGTTTTTTAAACAGGATATCTTTTTATCGAGGGTTGGAGGTACATATCCATTAAAGTGAGTGTACATAACTGTTTATACTAGAGCTGCATGCCTCATCCACAAAAATCCACTCGTCCAGAGCACCCAAACACATGTATGTTTGATTTGCTTTTCAAGAACTTGAGATGGAAATTGATGGAATCTCTACTAAGAAAAAAAAAATGTCGATTTTTATTTTAGCAGTCAATACTGAACACCAGATCAAGTAATTCCTTTAAGATAAGGCCAGGCCTGGAGTGGTTTTCAGACTGGGAGTAACATGATGAAAACCAGCCCTCACTACACACACACACACACACACACACACAACGTGCTAATGTTCTGCATTGTCATTACATCAGGCTATAGACTATTCCTAAGAGCAGTGCAGTCATCACACCACATATTCCATATATTATGTAGTGAGTAAAAAGTAAAGTATTTTAAATGTAGTGAGTAAAAAGTAAAGTTTTTTTTTTAATGTAGTGAGTAAAAAGTAATTTTTTAAAATGTAGTGAGTAAAAAGTTTTTTTAAATATAGTGAGTAAAAAGTAAAGTATTTTAAATATAGTGAGTAAGAAGTAAAGTTTTTTTTAAATGTAGTGAGTAAAAAGTAATTTTTAAAATGTAGTGAGTAAAAAGTTTTTTTAAATGTAGTGAGTAAAAAGTAATGTTTTTTTAAATGTAGTGAGTAAAAAGTTGTTTTTTAAATGTAGTGAGTCAAAAGTAAAGTTTTTTTTAAATGTAGTGAGTAAAAAGTAAAGCTTTTTTTAAATGTAGTGAGTAAAAAGTGAAGTTGTTTTTTAAATGTAGTGAGTAAAAAGTAATTTTTTTATGTAGTGAGTAAAAAGTTGTTTTTTAAATGTAGTGAGTCAAAAGTAAAGTTTTTTTTAAATGTAGTGAGTAAAAAGTAAAGTTTTTTTTAAATGTAGTGAGCAAAAAGTAAAGTTGTTTTAAACGTAGTGAGGAAAAAGTAGTTTTTTAAATGTAGTGAGTAAAAAGTGAAGTTGTTTTTTAAATGTAGTGAGTCAAAAGTAAATTTTTTTATGTAGTGAGTAAAAAGTTGTTTTTTAAATGTAGTGGGTCAAAAGTAAAGTTTTTTAAATGTAGTGAGTAAAAAGTAAAGTTTTTTTTTAAATGTAGTGAGCAAAAAGTAATGTTTTTTAAATGTATTGAGTAAAAAGTAAAGTTGTTTTAAACGTAGTGAGTAAAAAGTAATGTTTTTTAAATGTAGTGAGTTAAAAAGTGAAGTTCTTTTAATGAAGTGAGTAAAAAGTTGTTTTTTAAATGTAGTGAGTAAAGTAGTTTTTTTAAATGTAGTGAGTAAAAAGTAATGTTTTTTTAAATATAGTCATTAAAAAGTATTTTTTTTAAATGTAGTGAGTAAAAAGTAAAGTTGTTTTAAATGTAGTGAGTAAAAAGTAAAGTGTTTTTAAATGTAGTGAGTAAAAAGTGAAGTTTTTTAAATGTAGTGAGTAAAAAGTAAAGTTTTTTCAAATGTAGTGAGTAAAAAGTAAAGTTTTTTTTAAATGTAGTGAGTAAAAAGTAATGTTTTTTTAAATGTAGTTAGTAAAAAGTTTTTTTTAAATGTAGTGAGTAAAAGTAAGTTTTTTTAATGTAGTGAGTAAAGAGTAAAGTTTTTTAAATGTAGTGAGCAAAAAGTAATGTTTTTTTAAATGTAGTGAGTAAAAAGTTAAGTTTTTTTAAATGTAGTGAGTAAAAAGTAATGTTTTTTTAAATGTAGTGAGTAAAAAGTAGTTTTTTTTAATGTAGTGAGTAAAAAGTAAAGTTTTTTTAAATGTAGTGAGTAAAAAGTGAGGTTGTTTTATGCAGTGAGTAAAAAGTAAAGTTTTTTAAATGTAGTTAGTAAAAGTTTTTTTCAATGTAGTGAGTAAAAAGTAAAGTTTTTTTTAAATGTAGTGAGTAAAGAGTAAAGTTTTTAAATGTAGTGAGCAAAAAGTAATGTTTTTTTTAAATGTAGTGAGTAAAAAGTTAAGTTTTTTAAATGTATTGAGTAAAAAGTAATGTTTTTTAAATGTAGTGAGTAAAAAGTAGTTTTTTTTAAATGTAGTGAGTAAAAAGTAAAGTTTTTTAAATGTAGTGAGTAAAAAGTGAGGTTGTTTTATGCAGTGAGTAAAAAGTAAAGTTTTTTTAAATGTAGTTAGTAAAAAGTTTTTTTTCAAATGTAGTGAGTAAAAAGTAAAGTTTTTTTTAAATGTAGTGAGTAAAGAGTAAAGTTTTTTAAATGTAGTGAGCAAAAAGTAATGTTTTTTTAAATGTAGTGAGTAAAAAGTTAAGTTTTTTTTAAATGTAGTGAGTAAAAAGTAATGTTTTTTTAAATGTAGTGAGTAAAAAGTAGTTTTTTTTAAATGTAGTGAGTAAAAAGTAAAGTTTTTTAAATGTAGTGAGTAAAAAGTGAGGTTGTTTTATGCAGTGAGTAAAAAGTAAAGTTTTTTAAATGTAGTGAGTAAAAAGTGAAGTTTTTTAAAATGTAGTGAGTAAAAAGTAATGTTTTTTTAAATGTAGTGAGTAAAAAGTAAAGTTTTTTTTAAATGTAGTGAGTAAAGAGTAAGTTTTTAAATGTAGTGAGTAAAAAGTAATGTTTTTTTAAATGTAGTGAGCAAAAAGTGAAGTTTTTTAAATGTAGTGAGCAAAAAGTAATGTTTTTTAAATGTATTGAGTAAAAAGTAAAGTTGTTTTAAACGTAGTGAGTAAAAAGTAATGTTTTTTAAATGTATTGAGTAAAAAGTAAAGTTTTTTTAAACGTAGTGAGGAAAAAGTAGTTTTTTAAATGTAGTGAGTAAAAAGTAGTTTTTTTTTAAATGTAGTGAGTAAAAAGTTGAGTTTTTTAAATGTAGTGAGTAAGAAGTAATGCTTTTTTAAATGTAGTGAGTAAAAAGTGAAGTTGTTTTTTAAATGTAGTGAGTCAAAAGTAAATTTTTTTATGTAGTGAGTAAAAAGTTGTTTTTTAAATGTAGTAAGTCAAAAGTAAAGTTTTTTTTAAATGTAGTGAGTAAAAAGTAAAGTTTTTTTTAAATGTAGTGAGCAAAAAGTAATGTTTTTTAAATGTATTGAGTAAAAAGTAAAGTTGTTTTAAATGTAGTGAGTAAAAAGTAATGTTTTTTAAATGTAGTGAGTAAAAGTGAAGTTTTTTAAATGAAGTGAGTAAAAAGTTGTTTTTTAAATGTAGTGAGTAAAAAGTAGTTTTTTCAAATGTAGTGAGTAAAAAGTTGAGTTTTTTAAATGTAGTGAGTAAGAAGTAATGTTTTTTTAAATGTAGTCATTAAAAAGTATTTTTTTAAATGTAGTGAGTAAAAAGTAAAGTTTTTTAAAATGTAGTGAGTAAAAAGTAATGTTTTTTTTAAATGTAGTGAGTAAAAAGTAAAGTTTTTTTTTAAATGTAGTGAGTAAAGAGTAAAGTTTTTAAATGTAGTGAGTAAAAAGTAATGTTTTTTTAAATGTAGTGAGTAAAAAGTGAAGTTTTTTAAATGTAGTGAGTAAAAGGTAAAGTTTTTCAAATGTAGTGAGCAAAAAGTAATGTTTTTTAAATGTATTGAGTAAAAAGTAAAGTTGTTTTAAATGTAGTGAGTAAAAAGTAATGTTTTTTAAATGTAGTGAGTAAAAAGTGAAGTTTTTTTAAATGAAGTGAGTAAAAAGTTGTTTTTTAAATGTAGTGAGTAAAAAGTAGTTTTTTCAAATGTAGTGAGTAAAAAGTTGAGTTTTTTAAATGTAGTGAGTAAGAAGTAATGTTTTTTTAAATGTAGTCATTAAAAAGTATTTTTTTTTAAATGTAGTGAGTAAAAAGTAAAGTTGTTTTAAATGTAGTGAGTAAAAAGTAAAGTGTTTTTTAAATGTAGTGAGTAAAAAGTGAAGTTTTTTAAATGTAGTGAGTAAAAAGTGAAGTTTTTTAAATGTAGTGAGTAAAAAGTAAAGTTTTTTTAAATGTAGTGAGTAAAAAGTAAAGTTTTTTCAAATGTAGTGAGTAAAAAGTGAAGTTTTTTAAATGTAGTGAGTAAAAAGTAAAGTTTTTTTTAATATAGTGAGTAAAAAGTGAAGTTTTTTAAATGTACTGAGTAAAAAGTAATGTTTTTTTTAAATGTAGTGAGTAAAAAGTTTTTTTTAATGTAGTGAGTAAAAAGTAAAGTTTTTTTTTAAATGTAGTGAGTAAAGAGTAAAGTTTTTAAATGTAGTGAGTAAAAAGTAATGTTTTTTTAAATGTAGTTAGTAAAAAGTTTTTTTTCAAATGTGGTGAGTAAAAAGTAAAGTTTTTTTTTAAATGTAGTGAGTAAAGAGTAAAGTTTTTAAATGTAGTGAGCAAAAAGTAATGTTTTTTTTAAATGTAGTGAGTAAAAAGTTAAGTTTTTTAAATGTATTGAGTAAAAAGTAGTTTTTTTTTTAATGTAGTGAGTAAAAAGTGAAGTTTTTTAAATGTAGTGAGTAAAAAGTAGTTTTTTTTTTAAATGTAGTGAGTAAAAAGTAAAGTTTTTTTATGCAGTGAGTAAAAAGTAAAGTTTTTTAAATGTAGTGAGTAAAAAGTAAAGTTTTTTTTAAATGTAGTGAGTAAAAAGTTAAGTTTTTTAAATGTAGTGAGTAAAAATATGAGTTTTTTAAATGTAGTGAGTAAAAGGTAAAGTTTTTCAAATGTAGTGAGCAAAAAATAAAGTTTTTTAAAATGTAGTGAGTAAAAAGTAATGTTTTTTTTTTTATTCAGTGAGTAAAAAGTAAAGTTTTTAATGTAGTGAGTAAAAAGTAAAGTTTTTTAATTTAGTGAGTAAAAAGTAAAGTTTTTTAATGCAGTAAGTAAAAAGTAAAGATTTTTTAGTGTAGTGAGTAAATGCACAAAGGATAAAGTGACAGAAATACTGAAGTAAAGTCTAGGTACCTCAAAAACTTACTTAAGTACATCAGTGAAGTACCTCTGCCACACATGAGCACCACTGTCAGGCATACATAAAGATGATCACTTTTACCAGCACTACCTGATCTGTACCACGTGTGTAAGCATTTTTCAGTAGTTTAAAATTGTAATTGAGCCCTAACAAAATGGCCATATTCTTTAGTAATAATTACATGTTTATTTTGCACTCTGCTCAGTTGGCCTGCAATCCTACTTGTTTATCAGTGAAAACAGAGCTTTAAGGTGTGATTATCTACCTGAGCGGTTTTGCCTTGTGTGTGATAGCATTCTTAGCCTGTATGGGTGCTACTTAACAACAGCATGTACAAAGTTGAGAAAAATATACATTCAATCTCAAACTGCTTCTTACTCCTTATGTAATGTGCACTGCATAGATCATTATATAACAGCTTCTACACCCCAACAGTCTAAATTAAAGCCATTATAAGTCTAACCATTATACGTCTAAATTAAAATCCATTTATATTCAGTCATGAATGACAACATGACAACATCCTGTCTAGCATGTCTAGTGCACTATTTCGGTGTTGAATCCATAGTTTCATGACCTATGCAGGACAATATAGGGAGTAGGAAGCCATTCAGCAGCAGACATCCTCTCATGTTAAACAAAAATAATACTAACATGGAGCAGGTTTTGTGTGTACCCCTTTAATCTCCCTGTGCTCTAATCTGTGTTCACCCATAGAAAGAAACTTAAGGTAGTATTAAACTAGGAAACAGAATGACACTGCTTATATTGTGGTTTTAGCATTAAACAATCCTAGCTAATCCTAGCTATTCCGCTAATACAATTTTGCAAAAAGCTAGGCATGTGTGGTGCAGATTGCGCAGCATCGTAAAATAAAATGCAGTGTCCATGTGGGAGACTGGTGGTGTGCACGCATGGTGCAAATCGGGCAGAGGACGCAAATTGGGTAGTGGCTCAGCTCAGAGTCGGCTCCGAAATGTTTTTTTTTTCTTCAGTAGCAGCAGGTGTTTGGAAAAATGAGGGGTCAGAACTACATGTTGTAATTTACAAAAAATAAATAATTAATGAAATAATTAATTAAAACATGTCTCGCAAATATGAGCTTTCAACTTTTGCAGCTTCCTGCTAAAATATTTGTAACAAATTAAAATAGTAATAATATTAATATGGTTTCATTTCTAACATGGATGTAACTGTTAACACAGCTCAATATATGTTGCAATTACAAACATAAGCATGTACATTAGAGTGTATATATTTATTAAAGCTCATAATATAACCATCATTAAAACTATTATTCTACTATATCTGACAAGGATACACTCCAACAAGGTTTAGTGTACTTCAACTTATATAACTCATTCCCACTCGATTCTATACAATATCTGTGCTCACTCAAGTTTGAAGCAAATCTACAGTGAAAACTTTTAGTTTTGCCTCCACCAGCAAGGGAATTATGTGTGTTGTGGGTTGCTGTGTGACCCCCACAGGACCAGCACAGAGCAGGTATTATTTGAGTGGTGGATCATTCTCAGCACTGCAGTGACTCTGACATGGCAGTGGCGTTAGTGTGTGTTGGACTGGTTTGAGTGGATTAGACACAGTGGTGCTGCTGGAATTTTTAAAACACTGTGTCCACTTACTGTCCACTCTATTAGATACAGCTACTTTGTTGGTCCACCTTGTAGATGTAAAGTCAGAGTACAAAACACAATAACACACTACCACCTCGTCAGTGTCACTGCAGTGCTGAGAATGATCCACCACCAAATAATACCTGTTCTGTGGTGGTCGCGTGGGGATCCAGACCACTGAAGAACAGGGTAAAAAGGGGCTTTCTCTATGCAGAGAAAGAGGTGGACTACAGTCTGTAACTGTAATATAAAGTGCACCTATACTGTAAATGGGCCTGAATGGACAATGAGTGTGGATAGAAGGAGATGTGCTTAATAAGGTGTCCAGTCAGGATGCATTAAATGGCTGAAACTAATAATTTGCATTATAGCATTAGTTCAAACTTGGTGTTGATATTTGTCAGATATCATAGAAAATAATCAAGTTGGAATGAGGGATGATTTATAAGCTGTAATACAGACCCAAATATGTATGCATTTATTCAAAATTACAGTATCAAATCAAGTGGCTACCTTACACTATCAAAACATTTCCTTGTTAGATCTGCTTCAAACTTGGTGTGGACACCTGTCACACGTGAAAAATGTATTTACTCTGAAAAAGACATTTTGCAGTGTATTTTAACACAAAACCCAAAATATTTAAAACACCATGTGAACACTTTTTAGATTAAGTAAAATAAATCCATGTCGGAACTCAAAGCGTATTATTTTTGCTATATTAGTTTGTTGTAAACAAAATTTGTCTAGAAGCTGGGGCCATGGAGTAGAATGCATTTGCAATGCGCTAGTACTTTTAAAACTTCAGTACATGTGATATAAGTGTGGATAGCTTGGCCAGAGTGTTTGACCCAGGTAATTTCCATTCATTTTATGCAGGCTACATTAGAAACGACAATGCAGCACATGTGATGGGTGAATACTTTAATGAAGTTTGTTACTTTTCTTACTCCATCAGCAGCCCAAACACATAGCGGCCCATCAAGAATTGTTCCAGTGCTCCTGATGGCCAGTCCATCCCTGAGATTGAGTTATGTCAAACTAATAGATTCTACAAAATTAAATCAAATCTGCAGAATGAGGAAATCACAACATGTCATGTCTCACTCACTTTTCTGAGCTCTACTAAGTGTTTGATGTCTTTGATCTTCTTCAGTCTGTCTTGGATCATCTGCTGCACCTCTGTCTGTGTCTTCTTCAGTTGTGACTGCAAACAGAGAAGATGTGATTTTTACTTTCATATTTCAGTGAATTGTTTGGTTTTCTTAACAAACATTTTCTTTTATTTTTAAACGGATGTCTAAGGTCGAAGTCAATCAGCATTTCTCCCACCTTCATTTCTTCAATCCCCTCCTCTACAGGAACAATGTTGTGCTTCTTGTGGTCAGTCATAGTGCAGATCATACACGCAAACATCTGGTCATCTCTACAGAACAACTCCAGGGGTCTCCTGTGCTTCTGGCATATGTAGTCCTCCAGGTTCTTTAATGGGCTTATCAGCTTGTGTTCCTTAAGTTTCAGCATATTATTATGAGATTCTAAATGAGATTTACAAAGAGTGAGACGACAATCCACACAGGATTTCAGGGCTTTCTTCTTCACTCCAATGCAGGCATCACAAAGAACCTCAGGTTTATCCAGATCACATTTCTTCTTGAAGTGATCTACAACCTCTCTGAATGCTGTATTGACCTTGAGTTCTGGTCTTTTGACGAATTTCTCTTTACAGAATGGACAGTGACACTGCTCACTGTCACCCCAGCATGTTTTAATACATTTCATGCAGAAGTTGTGTCCACATGGAGTGGAGACTGGATCAGTGAACACATTCAGACAGAAAGAACACAGGAACTGATCTTCAGACAGGAGACCACTGGGTTCAGGAGCAACTGTGGATGAGTGGAAAATATGAGAAACGTATATTCATTCAACAATTTAATGTATAAATACAGTCAAAAAGAATTGCTGAAACATTTTTGTAATGTAATGAATACAGATAAACACTAAAACTGAAACAGACCGCTGAGACTGTTTATTAACATTTTGCCCCACAACACTTTTTTTAACTTTTGTAATATTAATTCTCTTAATGAAAAAGCTTTCTACATATTCTTCACTGCTATCCACACACCATCCACAGTGCCTGGATGCAGTGGTTAGGAAAGGACCACCACTGGACCACCACAGACCAGTTTCGTAGCCCAGCCAGTCTGTAAGAAGAGTTGTTAATTTTGTATGTAATTCAGAAGAAGATGTCAAAAAACACAAATTATGTTTCAAATAATGCCAGAAAAAAAACAAAAACAAAAAAGAAGAAGAAAACAACAAAGGGGAAAGACTCACCCACTTTTTCAGAGAAAAAGACTGATTATAAAGATATACTGAAGCTCCTAAAAGAAGCTCATACTGTAATAATTCTGTAATATACCATTGTTGAATGTAACTGATGTAAAGGAGCTGTCTAAATAAAACTTTTTTCTAATGCAAATTTTGTGTTTCTCTCATAATTCAACACAACATATTCTGTTTTGTGTCGTGTTCTCTCAACCACTGAAACATGACAGTTTAACTTGAAAGTGAAGGTGAGGTAGAACGTGGTCTGGTGTCTGGTCTGTATGCTAAGAACCCTCTCTAGTTTCCCCTTCTGTCTTTCAGCTTAAGCAAAGCACTAATTAAAACCAGATTCTCTCCATTACTCCACAACTGAAATTCAACGCATATTAAATGAGTTTTGCTTCAACAGTCA
This sequence comes from Colossoma macropomum, assembly GCF_904425465.1. Lineage (NCBI taxonomy): Eukaryota > Metazoa > Chordata > Actinopteri > Characiformes > Serrasalmidae > Colossoma > Colossoma macropomum. Next base: position 19,015 of record NW_023494841.1, on the reverse strand, counting down.
AAAGCAGTGCCTTTGAAAATCATACTGCCTGTTTACACACAAACTGTCACTGTTAGAGTGAAAGTGGTCCAGCACCCAAAAATATTTAGCCAAGAGCAGCCCTGTGGAACCTGAACACTGATGAAGAGCTGGGGGATGACTGACAATAGAGATGCATCAACAGATGGGCTAAAGTCTCTAACTGTACTCCATCAAGGTAGAAATACACAGTAGCAGTTTCTATGCCAGATACCATCACCATTTCAATGCTCTGTTCAAAACTGCCCACCACCCAAATAATATCTAGTCAAACTAGTCCTGTGGTCATAATTTGACTAATAATTAACGGGGTTGAGAATGGACAGCAGTCTGTAATTACACACACAGTGGATATATAAGGTAGGTGAACCTTAAAGGTACAAGATCAAATATCTAATAACCCTGTAACTCAGTGTTTGTGATTCTGAGTAATTATTTTGGACTGCCAGTGTAATATAAACTTTATATAAGCCATAATCTGTGCTGTCTGACTGACACACCTAGCCCTCAACATGACACTGAGAATGTGAAAAGTATTTCATTCTGCAATGAATAACCTGGTTTTACTTTTATTTTACTGCACTGATACAGATAAGATCAAAGTCAAGGTCATCTTGATTTGAAAAGAGATATTTCAGTTTTAACTTACAGTGAACTGATTCCTCTGTGCTGCTCCTTCTTTCTTCTCTTGGTTGTTGTGATGAAGATTCAGCCATTTTCTTCCTCATCCTTTAACACCTGTCAGTAAGAAATCACATCACTCAGCTCACACATTTAACACAACACACCTGCCTGCTGCCTTAAACTCACTCAAACCAGTGTTATATAGTCATATGCTAAAATGTGATTACCTCTGGTCAAATGACATGTTTTGTTGATTTTCTAAGCGAAACTAAGGTAGCACATCATCTGCTGGTAATAAACGTAAATATGGCACTTTCTAAAAATTTCAATCAGAATCTCCATTTCAGCTGGGAGGAGCTTTCAGACCTGCCCTGGATGGTGCAGACTGTCCAGCTTTTTCTTTAGTTCAGTTTTGACGAGCAATACTCCACCCGCATTCAGGCAGCACCACACAACGGAACTGCGCCAATTCATGTGGGAATTCAACACGTTTTACCACTGCACGTTTTCTTTGTACCGCCTGCACAACCCGCTACTTTAACATGTTACACTTTACAGACGCTAAAATCGTTCATGCACTGCCAGCTGCAGTAAATAACGAGAGAGAAGCAGTAAAATAATGATATGCGTTTGTTTCTGTTATCATGGTGGTGAGAGAAACAGAGGCTTCTGCTTCATAAACAAACACACACGTGTGTAATTTAGTCCACTTTAGCCGCTGCAGTTCACCATCCAAACTAACTGAAAGAGATATAATATCACAAAAAACTGTGGTGGGTCTTTAGAGAATGAACTGGGTATGAAAACAGCCTGATGTTCTTCAGAGATACTGGTTAATGAATTCTGCTATCAAGGGCTGCAGCTACTGAAGCTGTAAAAGTATTGATACTTGTATAAAATAATGACACGTAGAAGTACCTTCCCCAAAACAACAAGAGTAGATACTCGAAAGCAGCAGGTTAAAAATCTACTTAAGTACTGAGTTACTGAGTACTGCAGTGGATCTTCTTAGTATCTACATGTCCAGCATTTACCATCAGAGGAACTGAAGATCGTGCAGCTCGTTCTTCTGTTTTTGGAATTTTTTGGTCTAAATTTTAAAGCTCCAAAGTCAGAGATGTAACCAATCACAAAGCAGTACAAATATTGCCACCAACAAAACAAACTGAAATTAAACACAAAAAATTGAATTAGTAACTAATTACGAATGACTAAAAAATCCCTTTACTCACTTTAGTAGGAGTAAAAGTAACATGATTTGAAAATATTCAGGAGAGTAAATATCCTTCAGTATTTAATATTTCAGTATATGTACTTGAGTAAATGTAACTAGTTACTACTCACCTCTGAATAGGTTTATATTGAAAGATAGTTTTAGTCAGTGGCCTAATTGCATTTCACTCAGCCAGACGCTTTTTTTAACAATATGTTTTGCCCCACCCCTGGGGGTGTGGCACCACTCCCGTCTGTATCTGCAGACTGTAAAAGCTCTTTTCCTCTTTATACTGACCATCATCACAGCTCTCAGCTCAGTGATATCATTCAGTTTCTCACTGTCTGCTCTGTCTGAATGAGGGTTTTTGCTCCACTCTGCTTTAACCAGTTAACACAACAACCTTTCAACCTGTTTTACAGCTCAGCTTCAAGCTCCATCAGAGAACATTAAATATTATTCCTCTTGTTTGAGACAATAATCACATTATATTCAACATCAGTATTCCAGCTGTTGATCTGATCACTTTCTCAGTGTTAAACGTCTTTATCTGACTTTGTTTACTCATGTAGTTCACCGTGATGAAGCTCACACTGACTAAACGTCTGATCTATGAATCTTTCACTGAAGTACATACCTTTATTTTTCTGTCTTTTTCTTGAAGAGTCAGAACTGTCTGTGTTTGAACTCTTCTCAGAGTTTCTGAATATCCAGCAGTTCAGATCAGCACTTATTGTGAAGAAGAAGGCTGTTATTCGATGTGAACTTCCAGAGTTTTTCAGTTTCACTTTTTCTTAGGAAGTTCTGGACTGCAGTGAGATGATGGCGATATCGTTCTCAGTGTAACACAGACTGGGCAGTTTAGCTGGACGGTTTAGAAGTAAAACTCCTTCTTATACTGTAACGGGTTCTGTATCCGGATTAAAACCTCGTTCATCACACAAGAATGACAAGAATTACCAACTGCGCCAGAACTGATGGTGGACAGTCACACATGCAGAGCGAACTAGAGGCACAGGAAAAAAGGAGAAGACGAAGGTAAAAAACATCAGAAGGCTGTAGGAACATCGAAGAAGAGAAACTAGAAGCTAAAAATATAAAGAGAAGAGAAAACTTAAACTCGCCGTGTCAGGGGGCGCAAACCCAGCCCACTTGGATGAAACTTTCCATGGAGCGATCACACCACACGATCAGGGCTGAGGAGAGGAAGTGACAAAAGCAGGAAAGGAAGGAAATGAGAAAGGAAGGAAAGCAGTTGTCGTTAATATTAATGTCCTTGTTTCTAATATCACATGCATGTTAATACAAAAATGAAGGGGAAGGGCCCATTTAAGGAAGGGGAGCTGTTGCGGGTCCCAGTGAGAGGATAATGGAGAAAGATTTTTGTTTGTTTGTTTTTAATAACAAATTGATTAGTCTTTATTCTTACCCTGGATAAACAGCTTGACAGTAAAAGACTAAAAGCCGGACTTGGCATCGTCTTCCCCTGAGCAACCAAGGGCTCTCTGTCTCCCTCTGGTGGCCGCAGCCGGTCCCACAGTCGAGGTTATTAGAAATGTATCATTCAGTGTGGGTCTAACTCACCGTTTAAGACCAGCACCTCACTGCTTCTGCCTGCAACATGTGAGCTGTTACTTACAGGAACATTTTACTATGAGCTTCAGTGGTTTAAGGTGTTCTGAAATAGCCAGTAGGAGTTTATATACAGGGAGCTCTAAAGAGGAAAAATAGTGTCTGAACTGCAGGTGCATTAATCACAAAAACCACTGAATGATTTAATGCGTTGTGGTGCGCCGTCATCACCATATGCAGTGGGACACGGTGTCTCCAGTAGTGTGAGGCTACGAGCAGAAAAGAAGCTTTGGGTTCCCCTTCAATGTCGCACACACAAGTTCAAGAGCTCTCAGTCATTTATTAAGTGTCAATCATCCAGAAAAGATGTTTACATATTTATAACTGTGTTGAAGGTTTAAGAACAAAACTGGTTCCTAAGGTGACTCCATTAACCCCTCAGATAATGTGCGGCTGTCACTTGTTCTCACAGCTTAAACATCAATCTGCAGTGTCTAAATATGTCTGGAGGCCACAAGGCCATACAGACTACACACTATGTCTTCCTTGAGCCTACTTCTTCACTCCCACAAGTATCCCCAATATTCTCACTTTATAGTCTAAGCCCCGCCCCAATCGAGGCTGGAACACACCAATACAGTTTATGGCAGGTGACAATACACCACTGACTTACCATCAGCCAATACAATATGCATATGTAACATCAACAATGTTTACATGGCAATTTCTCGTTTCTATAGCAGTAAGTATATTCACATTCACCGTTAGCTATAGCTTTAACTCTCTTTTCTCTCTACAGGTCTTACTCCAGCTTTGCTCCCCCTCTAGAGGATAGCTGTGACATCATCCAGCTCCTATATAAGGACAGAGACACCTGTGCTTGATTCCTGTCCCTGGAATGAAGGTGAGTGTACACGTTTATTGCACAATATTATACACTATGTTTCTTCTGTATGTTTGATTTTATCCATTCAGCTCTGGCTGTTTGTCAGTGGTCAGTCTGTCAGCTGAATATTTGTGGTTGGTATATTATTATAATACAGGCATCGTCTTAGAATTCAGTACCTCTCATAATAAAAAATGACATTTTCAGACTTTATCTGACCTTTGATTTTTAAAATCTTTTTTAAAGACCTATAATACTGTAATTTCAAGGTTTCATGGTGATCCTGGATAATCTAAAAAATATTTTGAGGGCTCTATTTTGCCTTACCCTGTGACCCAGATGGATAAGCGGCTTAGAAAATGTGTGTGTGTGTGTGTGTGTGTGTGTGTATTAAACACCCTCCATGTATCTCTCCTCTTATGGAAGGAAATCCAGCCAAAAAAGATATAATTAAAACAATAAAATGTAAATGCAAACCTCTTTTGGCCATTTCTTTTTCCAAACATCTGCACAAATATCCTGCCATCTGCTGGTGATTTACTATTAATTTCCCACTTTGCTTTTTCATTTTCAAGTTAACCAACATGTAAATATATGTCAATTAACATTACATTTCATGCAGAAGTTGTGTCCACATGGAGTGGAGACTGGATCAGTGAACACATCCAGACAGAAAGAACACAGGAACTGATCTTCAGACAGGAGACCACTGGAGTCAGGAGCAACTGTTTTCAAGGGGAGAAAATAAACTTTTGTGTAATGTAAAAATACATTAGCAGTCAAAAATACTTGCTCCAACATTTTTATGTGATGTAATCATTACTGATAATCACTATAAATGAAGGAAATAGTCAACTAAGAATATTTATAAGCATTTTGTAATTTCTCCTTCAACCAAAAATTTACTTTGGAGGCCATCCAGGTGAAGCTATATATGAAAATATATCACAAAAAATAGGGTTGGTTACTGGTAATTGTAATGTTCTCTCCTGAACTCACATCCAACCATACAGACCAAGAACACACATATATTTCTGAGAAGACACTTTTTAAAGTAACTTTTCTCATAGCACTCACACAGTGTCTCTGTGAACTGTGCTGCATATTGCCTTGCTGTGTGTAAAACATGGAACAGATTACCATGTGACAAACCAATCTGGTGAGAAAAGAAACATGAAGCAGACTTACGTTCACATCATACAGCAGTGTGTTAAATCACACACGCCTAAAACACAAAGATAAGCTATTAAAAGCAAACTACCTGTGAGGTATTGATCATTTCTTACACTAACTGTCAGCGCTAATGTTAAGCTTTCCTCATTTTTAGATACTAAACACCTCAGTGACCTGGCCTGAAACTCACTCACATGCGTTTATCTCTTAAATAGGTTCTTGAGTAGGTTTTGTGTGGATCGTTGAAAGTGAAAACTCATATCAACAGGATTTCACAAACACATGTTTACAAACTGACAAGTATGTTGTGTGAATATTTTACAAGTGCAAGTCATTAAAGGGTGTAAAGTGATGATTCAACATGATTAAAAGAAAAGCACTATTACTGAGGCAGCTGATGCAAAACATTGCACAGCAATTAAATCACAGCATTCCTGCATCACATGCAGCTCTTTTTGTTCAAGCGTGCTTTGTTTATCATTATGCGACTCTTCATTCGTCACTGCTTTGTAGATGGCATCATAGCTAGCAGTAACATTTGCACTCTTGTTAAAGGGGAGGGGGCGGAGCCTTAGGGTACACTTGCTTTACATGGGCCTATAAGATCTCTTCATGCAATAAGAGAGTAGAGTCCATCTTGAATTAGTAACATTGCTTGGTTGTAGGACCAGTGACAGACAACCAACTTATTGAATAAGAAAATTCATACTTGTTTTCAGAGCAATGAAGTCTAGGATTGCCAATGATGAGGCCCTAAGCAACTGCTTATTCTGCCTATAGCTGGCACCATCCCTGTTTATAACCACCTCTCACCACTTCATCACAATTTCATGATGTTTATTAAGTCATCTAAAGGAACAGTTTCCCATGTATTCTTCTGCTGTCCAAACACCATCCACAGTGGATGGATTTATTAGTTGAAAGGGGAAAAAATGCATTTCGATTGTATTCAAAATTATGTTTCAACTATTTTTAACTGTTCTCTGTAAACAGCAGTGCTTTTAAAACTGCCTCTACTAAAAAGAGTAGCAGTGTTCCTTCCATACTTAATAATTTTAGACCTGTTTCAAACCTCCCTTTTTTAAAAGAATAGTTTTAGAAAAAAAGTCTTCAAACAAATAAATCCTTGTCTAATATCAAAGAAATTATTTGTGAAGTTTTAAACAGGTCTTCATTCAAACCATAGTAGCATTGACATTTTTGCCCCACAAGGTTTAGTTTTAGGGCTGTTGCTTTTCTTTTTGTATGTTACCTCTAGGTGATGTCATTAGGACACATGATATAAATTTTGACCTGCTTTATACATTTCAGTTCCATCTGAGAATCAAGAATCAACTGACAGGCTTACCAGCTGTGTATCTATTTCTCAGTGGATGTCACAAAATTTTCTACAACTAAATCAGGAAAAAACTGAAATACTGATTCTTGGTACCAAAAATCAAAGAAAGCTGTTTTGTGAGAAGCATTAAACCTGGACGTAATCATAGATTATGAGCTCTGTTTTGTTCTGAATGTAAATAAAAAGTAGCTTTTTATCATTTGAAAGTTTGGCCTTTTTATCATTTGAAAGAGTGACGCAGAGAAACTTGTTCATGTATTTGTTACAGAGTTGCTCTTTTTATTGGACTCCCTAAGAAAACAATTCATCCTCTACAACTCATACAAAATGCAGCAGCGCAGATTCTAACAGAACCAAAAAGAGAGCCGTTTTGAAAGAACTGCAAAAAAATAAAAAATAAAAATAGAAAAGGACAGGGCCCACACAGCCCTGCCTGTGGAAGACAATATAAAGCCAGACTATGTTGAGCCAGAATACAGTCCAACATCACCCACCCCAAACACTGTGACAGTATATGTAACACTATGAATGAATGTTCAAGCGTCTGCTATCAGAAATTGTGCTGTTTGCATATATCATTATATACTGTACTAGATAATGTAGCAAAATTGTGGGTTGTCAGATTGTACGCTGAAAATACAGGGTAACGAAAAATACAGTAATTAAATGTATTCAGTAATATAATAATTGTAAAAATACTGTTATTTTATACAGTATCAGTGCTGTAAATAAATGGTATGCCTAATTATACACCTTTCTCCCATAATGCATCAGAAAACATTAAATCTGTTTTGTTGTAGTGTTCCTTTTGTAGTTACGATTGAAAGTTTATTCAGTCTTTGATACGGGTGAGATGATCAGTGGAGTTTTTACCTCCATCATTATCACATGGACTGAAAAATGGATAGAGTTTCTCAGTGAAAGACTGACCAGTGAAAGAGTAGATATGAGATCTGGACTCCACATCATAAAAGGAGACCAGACCCTCCTCATAATCAGCAAACACCCCCACCTTTTGGGGCCTCTCTCTCAGGGAGAGGAGGACTGGGGGACCAGCAGAAGCCAAGTACTCATTCTCATTCCTCAGAATCACAGTCCAGAGTCCATTCTGTGGGCTCAATTTAATCTTTCCCTTCCTGTTAATGGACTCTCTGGCCACTCCTAAATCCCACTCAGTCTTTCGCCTGACCTGCACCTCATAGTAAAATCTCCCTGAGGAGAATCCCTCTTTTCCCAGGACACAGGTACATCCATTAAATCTCTTTGGATTGTAAGAAAGATTCTGTTCTGTGTCTCCGTCTCTCACTTGTTTTCCATCATCAGACAGGAGGAGATCAGGATGAGCTGTATCAGCATCCAGAGTCACATCCACTGAGAGAAACACACAGTGTGTGATATGAATATACAGATAATAAATCAATTCATCATCCAGTCAATTACACTGAGTAAACTTTGAAAAGGGTTTGTGGAAAAATAAACTAAATTTTACAGTGAAATATGAGTAATAGAATATTATATGGTTTGGGAAACAGTGGTGTTATGCTGATTTTAAAATAATAAAATATAAAAGCATTTAAAATAAAGAGAGGCAAAAAAATCCAGAAGCTGCACTGTACCTGCATACTGCTGAATCATCTTCAGTTCTGTTGAGATTAATTACAAGAAAATAAACATTTACGCTTTTTAAAAAGTTAGTTTAAATCTAATCTTGGACTTTAATAAATTGCAATTGATATTTTGTCTTTCATACAACATTTGACAAATAATTTATTTTGCTACAATATCAACATTTCTCACCTGATTCTATGATTTTTTCCTCCAGACTCTTCTGAAGTTGAGACGTTCCTCACAGTCTCTACACTCAGATGAGTGTCAATACTGATGTCAGTCCAGTTCTTGGTGTGTGGAGGTCTGCACAGTGATGGGTAAATCTACAGTCCAGCAGGAGAGAGGAGAAATCGCTCAGCATGGGCAGTGTTGTTGTGTGATGCATTGTCATTATAGAGGGACACTGACCTGTAGGAGGTGGAGGTGGTCCTCGGTGTGGGAGAGCTGCTCCAGCACAGTGTCTCTCCTCTTTAGCTCAGTGATTTCCTGCTCCAGCTCTTTAATGAGGTCTTCAGCCAGCCTCTCTGCTGCTTTCTGCTTCTCCTCCATCACCTCAAGCAGCTCAGCCTGGCTTCTCTCAATGTAGCAGATCAGAGCAGTGAAGAGTTCAGCACTGTCTGCTTTCTCTTTCTCTGTGTTTCTCTTATGGAAGATAAATGAAAGAAATAACAGTGAATGCCCACTATTACAGCAACAACAAGTAGCACTGCTTTATCTCTCCTAAATACATGAGCGTGAATGTAAAAGAAGCTGCAGCTTGGTTGAGAACTGGAGTAGCTGCTAGTTAGGTAGCTAGTTAATTACCCAGACTTAAGAGTGTGATATCACTTTAACATTAAGATGGCCATCTGTAGAGTTTACAAGTACACTGAATGAACTGGCTTTGGTGGTTAGCTGAGCAAAGGTCTCACAGTCTCTGAGCTTGCCACTTCTGTACTTTGGTCCTGCAGTTCCTCCCTCTGAAATTCAGCAAATCACATAATTCATGCACTTCTCTGCATCTTGTTCAAGTAGACTTCTATTTTTATTACATCCCTCTTTAACACTTAATTAAGGTTTTCTCCATCTCTCTCTTTCTCTAGCTTGCCTTTACAGTTTACCTTTCCCAGTTGTTTTCATTAACCTTTGTCCAGGGGTGAATAACATTTGTGTGACTAGCCAATGCTCTGGAGCAGCCACACATGAGCCTAAGAGCCTGGAGTGGCGTTTGTGATCCAGAACTAATCATCCAAAATCAATACCTGATCTTACTAGTGCTCCCACTGCTGAATGCCTTCCCCAAAAAGTAGAGACAGTTACTGAAGCTGAGGGGGACAAACTCCTTTTTACTTTTGATTTTGGAAGAAACATCGGATGAGCAGGTGTCTGCAAACTTTGGACCATAAAGTGTATTTTAACAGTATTAGGGTTGCATAGTGATGTGGGTTCAATGAGTCAGATCAAAGGTTTCAGGGGAGCCTGGCCACTCCCTATTGCTCCTGTTATGCCAAAAACATGAATGCAAAATGCTAAAGTGCCCCTGAGTCCTCAATGAATGGAGGTGAATGGAGCTAAACAGCTAATCATTTGTGCAGTACCTTTTTTTAAATTTTGGAAAGTAGAAGAATGTATTCCATTAAAAAACAAGGAATATTCATCCATATCTATCTGTTTTCCTACAGCAAACATATTTTAGGCCATAGGATGCTAGCATTACTGATACTGAGTGCTGATTGGTTGGTGAGCGGATCAGCTCACTGGCTGAGTAAAGAAGTTCGTGCTCATTGACGTCATGAATGTACATAAAGCACTTTTATAAAGTCCTATAACTTGAATATAAAAGTGTTTGAAAATATAACAGCAGTGCTAAAATATGTTATGTTGTTCTGTGTTCAGAAAATGAGGGCATTTTTCTATATTAAAATGTTTAAGCTTTTACAAACTATCATTTTTGACAAAGCTCCATAGGAGACCATTCATTTTAGACTCGCTCTGGAGCGCCCTCTAGCCTTTGACAAGTCCTAAAGACATACAGAGTTGCAGTTCTCCTCACATTGAGGAGAACATTAGCAGGTTAGGAACATTAAGAACATTGAGCAGGTTTTGTCTGTACCCCTTTCATCTCCCTGTGTTCTAACCTGTGTTTACCCATAGAAAGAAACTTAATAAAAAGTAGTATTAAACTAGGAAACAGAATGAGACTGCTTATATTGTGGTTTTAGCATTAAACAATCCTAGCTAATCCACTAATAGGCATGCATGGTGCAGATTGAGCAGTGCAAATGCACTGATGCAAAATGCATGACAGCGGTGTGCAAATCAGGCAAAGGGCGCAGATCGGGTAGTGACAGGCTCAGCTCAAAGAGTTGGCTTCTAAATGGCTTTTTTTAATTAGTAGCATGTTCAGTTTTTTGTTCCCAAATTTGCCTGATGGCAGTTGAAAGTCAGAAGAACTAACGAGGCACACTTAGAACATGGTTCAGAATAAACAGGTAAAACCAGAGACAAACTAACACAACAAGCAGCAGGTGTTGGGAAAAATGAGGGGTCTGTGTCTTCAAGGCAAGCGCTTAAGACGCATGTAGTCCTGCGTCATGCAGCCATCCGCTAATGGTACTGGTACTAACAGGATGACTCATGGGGCATCACTTCTCGCTCAGTGTCCACAATCATGGCTGTTGGGTCGATTTGCCCTCTCCGTGGTTCATGTAGATCTCCCTGATCCTTCATGTCGCCAGTGTGTGACGACCTTATATAGGCAGTCAGGTACAGCGATAAGCCCTGTTCTTGCTTACGTCACATGTGCGGCTGAGCCTGAAACTTGAATTATTCGCATGTCTCACAATGTCAAACCTACTCATCACGTTTCATTCCTGTTGGCTGATTCCTTCTAGGTGCAACTACTTTTTGATGATGACTGTAATTTACTTATCTAAGAAGTGTTCACAAAGTCAAGTAAGTTGATTGTTTACATGTGACAGGTATCCAAGTTTGAAACAGAGCTATTGTGGAAATGCTGAGACTGTAACCAAGAACAAATCCATACACATTTGGGTTTATGTTACAGCTCACAAAACATCCCTCATTCCAGCTTGATTTTATTCCACAATGTCTGACATGTCAACACGAACTGTGATCAAGGTATAATTTTGGCAATTTAATACACTCCAATGTATACTCTAATTAAAAAATAAATGCATACAAAACTGAGCCTTAAAACATAATACATTTCTCATTTTAAATTGATTGTATTGTACAAAATGTGAAAATAGTCAATTTGAAACTATTCTATGCTTTTAGGTCTTGGTAAGACAGCCAGACACCAAGTCTAAACCAGGTTTATGGTGGGAATTTATTCTTTTGGACACTTCAGTGTATATTATAATTATGAACACATGTATTTACACCTGGGTTATATCTGTGATAATACTCATAACATATCCCTCATTCCATTTCTATTCAATACTATAACATCTGACAGGTGTTTACACCAAGTCTGAAGCTATTTTGAGTTTGAGGAATTTAACACACCTCAATATGTGTTACCATCACAAACATAAGCATGTACATTTGAGCCTATATATTCATTGAAGCTCATAATATAACCATCATTCCAACTATTATTCTACTATAGCTAACAAGGATATACTAAGTTTGAACAAGGTTTAGTGTACTACATTTGCTACTACTACACTATTTTTGATTTGCTACACTATTCTCAGTCCAGCAGTGAGACTGAGGTGTTAAAAAACTGATCCACTCATACCAGCACATCACACCACCACCAGTCAGTGTCACTGCAGTGCTGAGAATGATGCATCACCCAAATAATACCTGCTCTGTGGTGGTCCTGTGGGGGTCCTGGCCATTGATGAACATAGTGAAGTAACAAAGTATGCAAAGAAACAGATGGACCACAGTCTGTAACTGTTATATAAAGTGCACCTATGTTGTGGACCTGATAAAATGGACGAGTGTAGATAAGAAGGAGATGTGCTTAATAAGATGTCCAGTCAGCAAGGTGTATTTTAGGGGGCGTTAAATGGCTGAAACTAATAGTTTATACTAGTGCTACAATGCAAACTATTAGTTTTGGCCAAAAATTCTGCAGAATGAGGAAATCACAATATGTCATGGTTCACTCACTTTTCTGAGCTCTACTGAGTGTTTGATGTCTTTGATCTTCTTCAGTCTGTCTTGGATCATCTGCTGCACCTCTGTCTGTGTCTTCTCCAGCTGCAAATGAGAAGAAATAATTTTTACTTTCATATTTCAGTGAATAGTTTGGTTTTCTTATCAAATGTTTTGTTTCATTTTTAAATGAATGTTTAAGGATGAACCTAATCAGCATTTCTCCCACCTTCATTTCTCCAATCCCCTCCTCTACAGGAACAGTGTTGTGCTTCTTGTGGTCAGTCACAGTGCAGATCATACACGCAAACATCTGGTCATCTCTACAGAACAACTCCAGGGGTCTCCTGTGCTTCTGGCATATGTAGTCCTCCAGGTTCTTTAATGGGCTTATCAGCTTGTGTTCTTAAATGAAAAACACGTTGTTTGCCACAACTGAGATTCAACTTTGTCCACTCTTTTATTAAAAGAAACAAATCAAAATATTGTCTATTGTGAGTCATGTAAATTAATTTCAGTTAATCGTCAGAATTTAAACCACGAGAAGGTCAATATGAAACTCCAATCAAATGTGATGAGCCTCTCTGACTGTCGTCTGTGATTGTTGGTCTTCAGACAGAAGGTCAGTGTGTGGAGCTCCTGCTGCGTCAGAGTGGCTGATGTTCCACCTCCTGCTAGATTTTATCACTGTCAGGTTCTGAAATGGCCTTCTTATATACATGAGAGCTCTGATTAGAACTCACCTGTTTTTCCTCTCATGGCTCATCACTGCGCAACAAGTGTTGCGCAACTGCTGTGAGACTCTCACTTACGCACAATCTCTCAGGTTCTGGAGTGACCAGCTCAGAACAAAAGAGCTGTTCCATCACTCACACCAAGACATCATAACAGCTATTTTCGTTGTCTTGTGTGTCATAAACTTCGTCGGTTTGTAAACACAGCTCATTTCATATGTTTATTTCTGAACATAGTGAACCTCTGTCTCACTGTATCACTGTGCATGAGCAGCTTTAGTGCAGTCTGGATGAAATTCTTCTTCAGGATTTCTTCACACAAAGAGTCCCAGCATCAGTTTGATGTTGTGCTAAAATATCTTTGTCAGAAACAAATTTCTCAGGGCTAATTTCAAAGAGTTTTTAAGTATTTGTATTATTTTTATGAGTATATAACTTATATTAATATAATATATATTAATTAACCTTATACCTTAAAATTAACTATATATATTTCACCTCTTATAATGTTTAAAAGCAGAAAACTTCATAAATGTGATTTTGTCCCATTTCTTTGAGGTCACATTAAAATGAGCATCACTGATCTGTGGCCTGAATCATGTGTTAATTAATCACTGTGTGTTGTGATAGAGAGGAGCTCTAAATGTTGACATGATTTTTGACTATTTCTATTGACATTCAACCCATCTTTGCTATCTTTTATTTTTGTTTAGAAATTTAAAAAAGATACCTCCCTTGATAGTATAATGTCACAAAGTATGTTTTCATTGCCATATTAAAATATTTATGTTATACACAATAATAGCATTTACAGTGTGGAATAAATTTTACAAATTATTCACCAAATGATGTTCGTTTCGATGCTCTATTCAATATTTCCAAAATTCTGTGAACATATTTAAGTTATTAAATGATAAATAAGCTACTGAAAGTGCTTATTACAGTATTTTGTCAAGTTGGTTGTCTTGATTTCCACTTTTAAAATAGGACAAATTTTGAATTTTCATTCTATTGGAACTTAATTCTGGATGACGTTTAGTTTTTAGGTCCAACTCTCGATTTTGGAACACTGAGATCCAGCCAGCAGGAATTTCAGCATTTTGGAAGTGGGCGTGTTGGATACAGTAGGAATTATGCAGGATCTTTCATGGGAAATGATCTGTCTGTTTAAAAAATACAGAACACATCATTTAATGATTTCAGTTATTTTGTATTGTTTTAATATATCAAAATAATAATAAATATAAATTGATCTATACAGCATTTTTCATTTTAGGTACACAATCTCATGTTCTTTAAACAGGAATATGAGTAAACAGTATGTGACGCTAAAATATATGACACAAATCATCTTACCAAAGTGAGTAAAACTCAAATAAAACATTGAGATGATGAAAAATTCACATGGATCCATTGAACAAATTTCAATCAAGTAAGTCAGTGCAGTTTTCTTCACTGTACAGGTTTACAGTAGGCTTGTCTCAGCTGAGTGAAGTGGTGTGGATGGGCTGTGATGCTCCAACAAGGGTGTTATTTTCCAATCTCCACCATTGAGAGCTTTAAACCTTATAAGCAAACAATTGTAATCAATCAGAACCAGAAGTCAGTGTAAGCAGAATAAGACTGAATAATATGCTCAAACTTTCTTTCCTGGTAACACACACAGTGCTGCATTCTGAATTAGAGTCAGCAGGCATGACCAGCAGTAGCACGTTACAGCAGTCTAATGTAGTAGCTACGAAAGCCATGAACTGATTTCTCAGGATCTTGTAGGCGATGGCACCTGGTGGCTATATTTGGAAGGATGATTCTCACGTATTAAATACAGTCTGGAGTTTTTACTGATATGAGACTGAAATGACTATTTAAACAGCATCCCAGTATTACACCAAAGCCTCTAGCTCTAGCTTGGGCCTGCACCTAGGAAACCACTATGTCCACGGATCAAATCTGCAACCATATTTCCAGCAGACTTTGGACTCAAAAGTAAACCTTTGCTTATTAGAGTTCAGATAGGAGGAGACAGCTGTTGGTCATCCAGGAGTCATATATATGGGTAACTGTTGTCACTCAATCTGACTGGGCGGATCACATCTAACTGACTATCATGAACAAAAAGTGAAAGGCTACCATTTATTTCCAGGGGCTGCAAATAAGAGAATAAAAGTAAGGGCCCTGAAACAGAGCCCTGTGGGACACACTGCACTCGTCACAGTGTTGCAGTCAGTGCATTATTGTGATACCTTGTATAAATATACATCTCAGTGTTTAACCTCTTAAAATCCAGGCTTATACACGTAACCTGATATTCAGTAACTACAGGAAGCTCAGTGCAAACTTGCAGAGCTATGCTTAGGTAAGAGGACCGGTGTGTAATAAACACTTTGTGGCCACTATCAGCTCGGCCATCTAAGAGTTCAAGTGAATTTAAGAAAGAAATGAAACATGACTTTCTGCATGTACTGTAATATCTTAATGATTTTATTCGTGTTGTTTATAAATGTGCTTAAAGTGTATAACTCTAGTCTGTGTACATGTTTAATAAAATGTACAGGGATTATATAATTTATTAAAATGTCCAACAAAAGTTGTAGAATACTGTTCAGTTCAAAGACATATGTATTTACACATTAAACACGAATTTGAAGATAAATAAATAAAATATGAAGCTGAGTTTGAGTTACACAGCAGCTGTGCCTGCTACAATCAATAAATAAAATATGAATATTCAGATTCGCTTATGAAGAGTAAGTACATCGTTAAAACATTGTGTACAGTAAACATCATAAAATACATACATTTATACTGTAGGACGTGCTAGAAATAGGTGTACTCACTCCAGTGCTATGCATAAGAACTTCAGGGCAAACAACGTGCAGAACAATCAGATCACTACAACAACAGACTATGGACATCATCATTGCCGGATCCTGACTGTGATAACTTTACTCATGTTCCTGATTTTGTGTGTGCGTATAACTGCAGCACTATTGCTCAGTAGATGTGAGAAACAATAGTGATAGTGAGACACACAGCCCATTAATAGTCCTGATGCTGCCAGCTCATTCACTCGAGTTTGCTGGGTTACATGAGCTACAGTGGATGTGGTACTAGCAGCAGTGGAACGGATGTGTCCGTGAGGTAGCAGCAGTGCTGGTGTGTTGTGTTTGGCTGTGGTCACAGTGGTTGTAGACATTCCGGTAGATAGAGATTGCAGCAGAAGTTGCTGAAGTGGCTGCTGTAGTGTAGTGAAGAGGTGGGGTCGTGGTGGACACACAGCTGGAGACGATTTGCAGTGGTCAGTGTTGTAGCACTTGGTTTGAGCTGAAGTCTATCTGATTGTTAGCTGTGTTGGACGAGGTTGATCTGCAGCAGCCAGTCAGTGGTAGAAGGGCAGATACAGTAGTTACAGTAATTCGAGGCCGACTATCCACACTCACTGTATGTGAGTACTGTCCATTGGTTGACGGCTCAGTCGGACGACTAGCAGACACATATGAAGCTACAGTGGAAGCAGCTGAGTGATGTGTGATTGTCCTGGTGAGGGGTGATGATGCTGTCACAGCAGGCAGGGCTTGTAGAAGCAGACGTGTGTGCAGTGCGCTGTGGAAGATGCAGCTACCGAACTGGTGTGACAGTTGCAGTTGTGGCCGAGAATCCACAGTTGTGTACCTCCGAGTGGTTGCCGGCTGAAGCATGAGTAGCTGTTGTGTGTCAGCAGAAGTGCTGGTAGACGCCCCAGTGACCAGCTGTGTTGTGGTGAAGCAGGATGCCGTGAGGTCAGAGGTTTGCAGCGGGCAGATGGGCAGGATTTGCAGCTGTGCTGCACGGCTGCTCGATTCTGTTGATGCAGCTGCTGAAGTGTTTTTGAACAGAAGGTTGCTGCATGGCAGAGCTGGGGAGTAGAAGCAGCCGTTGTAGAGTCAGAGGCTAGCAGCGAGAATGCACTGTGTGTACCTGCACTGGCTGTAGATGCTCGATGTGAAGTTGAACTGAGGTTGCTACAGTCGTCGCGCTGGTGGAGGCAGCTGTTGTGAGTCAGCAGATGGTGCTAAGTTAGTAGAGGCCCCAGCAGCTCGTGATGTAGAAGCAGCTGACTCGTTGTAGAGTTCAGAGGCAGCAGCAGAATTTGCTGTGTGACCAGCACTGGCTTGTAGAAGCTGAAGTGAAGTTTGACAGATGTTGCTACATGCAGCAGAAGTGAGGTTGCAGCAGTTGGTAGAAGCAGCTGTGTTGTTGTGTCAGTAGCAGGAGAAGTGCTCGTGTAGATGCCCAGATGTGGTAGGATTTGCAGCTAGTGCTTGCGACTGCTGTAGATTCTGTCTTGAGCAGCTGCGGAAGTTGACAGAGGTTGCTGCATTGGCAGAGCTGGTGGAGCTGTAGAACGTTCAGACTGTTGTTGTGTCAGAGGCAGCAGCGAGAATTGGCTGTTGAGTACCCTGCATTGCGAGATGCTGATGTGAAGTTTGAACAGAGGTTGCTACACTGTTTCAGTAGCTGGTGGAGAGGCAGCTGTTGTTGACGTCAGCAGAAGAAGTGCTGGTAGACAGCGCAGCTGTTGATGTTTACAGAAGCAGCGACTGTTGTAGAGTCAGAGCACGCAGCAGAATTTGCTGTTGTGCCTCAGCATGGCATGTAGAGTGATGAAGTTGAGTTGAACAGATGTTGCGACATGGCAGCAGAAACAGTGGGAGGGGTATTGAGATTTGTGGTCGTAAGGAGAACTACGTTAGAAGATGCCACAGATGTGAGTAGGTTTGCAGCTGTGTCGCACTGGAGATGTAGATTCGTTTGAGCAGCTGCTGTAGTGTGAACAGAGGGTGCTGCATTGGCAGAGCTGGTGGAGGGTTAGAAGCAGCTGTTGTAGATTCAGAGGCAGCGGGCACAGAATTGCTGTTATACATGCAATGGCTGTAGATGATGATGTTGAAAGTTTTTTGAACTGAGGACTTGCGTAACCATTGGCAGAGCTGGTGGAGGCCCAGCTGTGTTGAGTCAGCAGTGGGTGCTAGTAGATTGCCAGCAAGCTGTTGATACAGAAGCAGCGACTGTTGTGAGTCAGAGGCACAGCAGCAGAATCGCTGTTGTACCGCACTGATGTAGATGCTGAAGTGTTGAAGTTTGAACAGATGTGCTACATGGCAGCAGAACAATGGGAGTTTGCAGCAGTGTAGAAAGCAGCGTGTGTGGTCAGAAGATAAGTGCTGATAGACGGCCCCAATGAATGAGAAAGAAGCAGGACTGTTGAGTAGAGTAGTCAGAGGCGCAGCAGCAATAGAATTAGGAAGCTTACTTCATAGGCTGTGGAAGCTGTTTGAGCGCGATGTGTCTGAAGCTGAAGGTGGTACGCAGGCAGGCGCAGAAGTAGCAACAACAGTAAGAAAGCTGCGTATTGAGTGTTACAGTTAGAGGAATTGATGTTCATTGTGGGGCTGTGTGAAGGTGAAAAAACAAAAAAAAAAACTTGTTTCAGTGTTTGCGAGGTCCAGTTGTAGCAGGATCTGCGTGGAAGTAAGGACAGAGCTGTAGGAGGGTGAAGTTGTGTCTCAGCTCGTTGTATCAGTCAGGGTGATGGACTCGCGTTGTTATTCAGCAGTTGTAGGGGTGTTTTCAGTACTTTGTGAAGCTGCTGGGCACAGCTGTGGCTTCAGTCGAGTCACGCAAATGACTGTAGTCTGGGCAGCGGCTTTGATGGGCCATGGAGCAGAAGGAAAGGGAAGATTTCATTAAGACAGTTA
>NW_023494840.1:0-57072 GCF_904425465.1 Colossoma macropomum | reverse complement strand
TTCATTTTATGATGGAATTTGAATTGTTTGGACAAAATACATCATGGTCATACATTTTCCAACACATTTTGATGCCTTGGGGTGAATATTAAGGGAATTTATGAACGGTCAAAAAACGCACACGAAGGTAAGACTATAGCCTTAGGTATTTTGGGAAATTTGGCGCAATATCACATGTTCATTTTATGATGGAATTTGAATTTTTTGGACAAAATACATCATGGTCATACATTTTCCAACACATTTTGATGCCTTGGGGTGAATATTAAGGGAATTTATGAACGGTCAAAAAACGCACACGAAGGTAAGACTATAGCCTTAGGTATTTTGGGAAATTTGGCGCAATATCACATGTTCATTTTATGATGGAATTTGAATTTTTTGGACAAAATACATCATGGTCATACATTTTCCAACACATTTTGATGCCTTGGGGTGAATATTAAGGGAATTTATGAACGGTCAAAAAACGCACACGAAGGTAAGACTATAGCCTTAGGTATTTTGGGAAAATTGGCGCAATATCTAATGGTCATTTTATGATGGAATTTGAATTTGAAAATACATCATGGACATACATTTTCCAACACATTTTGATGCCTTTGGGTGAATATTAAGGGAATTTATGAACGGTCAAAAAACGCACACGAAGGTAAGACTATAGCCTTAGGTATTTTGGGAAATTTGGCGCAATATCACATGTTCATTTTATGATGGAATTTGAATTTGTTTTGGACAAAATACATCATGGTCATACATTTTCCAACACATTTTGATGCCTTGGGGTGAATATTAAGGGAATTTATGAACGGTCAAAAAACGCACACGAAGGTAAGACTATAGCCTTAGGTATTTTGGGAAATTTGGCGCAATATCACATGTTCATTTTATGATGGAATTTGAATTTTTTGGACAAAATACATCATGGTCATACATTTTCCAACACATTTTGATGCCTTGGGGTGAATATTAAGGGAATTTATGAACGGTCAAAAAACGCACACGAAGGTAAGACTATAGCCTTAGGTATTTTGGGAAATTTGGCGCAATATCACATGTTCATTTTATGATGGAATTTGAATTGTTTGGACAAAATACATCATGGTCATACATTTTCCAACACATTTTGATGCCTTGGGGTGAATATTAAGGGAATTTATGAACGGTCAAAAAACGCACACGAAGGTAAGACTATAGCCTTAGGTATTTTGGGAAATTTGGCGCAATATCACATGTTCATTTTATGATGGAATTTGAATTGTTTTGGACAAAATACATCATGGTCATACATTTTCCAACACATTTTGATGCCTTGGGGTGAATATTAAGGGAATTTATGAACGGTCAAAAAACGCACACGAAGGTAAGACTATAGCCTTAGGTATTTTGGGAAATTTGGCGCAATATCACATGTTCATTTTATGATGGAATTTGAATTTGTTTTGGACAAAATACATCATGGTCATACATTTTCCAACACATTTTGATGCCTTGGGGTGAATATTAAGGGAATTTAGGAACGGTCAAAAAACGCACACGAAGGTAAGACTATAGCCTTAGGTATTTTGGGAAATTTGGCGCAATATCACATGTTCATTTTATGATGGAATTTGAATTTTTTGGACAAAATACATCATGGTCATACATTTTCCAACACATTTTGATGCCTTGGGGTGAATATTAAGGGAATTTATGAACGGTCAAAAAACGCACACGAAGGTAAGACTATAGCCTTAGGTATTTTGGGAAATTTGGCGCAATATCACATGTTCATTTTATGATGGAATTTGAATTGTTTGGACAAAATACATCATGGTCATACATTTTCCAACACATTTTGATGCCTTGGGGTGAATATTAAGGGAATTTATGAACGGTCAAAAAACGCACACGAAGGTAAGACTATAGCCTTAGGTATTTTGGGAAATTTGGCGCAATATCACATGTTCATTTTATGATGGAATTTGAATTGTTTGGACAAAATACATCATGGTCATACATTTTCCAACACATTTTGATGCCTTGGGGTGAATATTAAGGGAATTTATGAACGGTCAAAAAACGCACACGAAGGTAAGACTATAGCCTTAGGTATTTTGGGAAATTTGGCGCAATATCACATGTTCATTTTATGATGGAATTTGAATTTTTTGGACAAAATACATCATGGTCATACATTTTCCAACACATTTTGATGCCTTGGGGTGAATATTAAGGGAATTTATGAACGGTCAAAAAACGCACACGAAGGTAAGACTATAGCCTTAGGTATTTTGGGAAATTTGGCGCAATATCACATGTTCATTTTATGATGGAATTTGAATTTTTTGGACAAAATACATCATGGTCATACATTTTCCAACACATTTTGATGCCTTGGGGTGAATATTAAGGGAATTTATGAACGGTCAAAAAACGCACACGAAGGTAAGACTATAGCCTTAGGTATTTTGGGAAATTTGGCGCAATATCACATGTTCATTTTATGATGGAATTTGAATTGTTTTGGACAAAATACATCATGGTCATACATTTTCCAACACATTTTGATGCCTTGGGGTGAATATTAAGGGAATTTATGAACGGTCAAAAAACGCACACGAAGGTAAGACTATAGCCTTAGGTATTTTGGGAAATTTGGCGCAATATCACATGTTCATTTTATGATGGAATTTGAATT
The DNA here is from genome assembly GCF_904425465.1 of Colossoma macropomum. Taxonomy (NCBI): domain Eukaryota; kingdom Metazoa; phylum Chordata; class Actinopteri; order Characiformes; family Serrasalmidae; genus Colossoma; species Colossoma macropomum. The sequence continues at coordinate 54,392 of NW_023494840.1, read as the reverse complement.
TTTTGGACAAAATACATCATGGTCATACATTTTCCAACACATTTTGATGCCTTGGGGTGAATATTAAGGGAATTTATGAACGGTCAAAAAACGCACACGAAGGTAAGACTATAGCCTTAGGTATTTTGGGAAATTTGGCGCAATATCACATGTTCATTTTATGATGGAATTTGAATTGTTTTGGACAAAATACATCATGGTCATACATTTTCCAACACATTTTGATGCCTTGGGGTGAATATTAAGGGAATTTATGAACGGTCAAAAAACGCACACGAAGGTAAGACTATAGCCTTAGGTATTTTGGGAAATTTGGCGCAATATCACATGTTCATTTTATGATGGAATTTGAATTTTTTGGACAAAATACATCATGGTCATACATTTTCCAACACATTTTGATGCCTTGGGGTGAATATTAAGGGAATTTATGAACGGTCAAAAAACGCACACGAAGGTAAGACTATAGCCTTAGGTATTTTGGGAAATTTGGCGCAATATCACATGTTCATTTTATGATGGAATTTGAATTTTTTGGACAAAATACATCATGGTCATACATTTTCCAACACATTTTGATGCCTTGGGGTGAATATTAAGGGAATTTATGAACGGTCAAAAAACGCACACGAAGGTAAGACTATAGCCTTAGGTATTTTGGGAAATTTGGCGCAATATCACATGTTCATTTTATGATGGAATTTGAATTGTTTTGGACAAAATACATCATGGTCATACATTTTCCAACACATTTTGATGCCTTGGGGTGAATATTAAGGGAATTTATGAACGGTCAAAAAACGCACACGAAGGTAAGACTATAGCCTTAGGTATTTTGGGAAATTTGGCGCAATATCACATGTTCATTTTATGATGGAATTTGAATTGTTTTGGACAAAATACATCATGGTCATACATTTTCCAACACATTTTGATGCCTTGGGGTGAATATTAAGGGAATTTATGAACGGTCAAAAAACGCACACGAAGGTAAGACTATAGCCTTAGGTATTTTGGGAAATTTGGCGCAATATCACATGTTCATTTTATGATGGAATTTGAATTGTTTGGACAAAATACATCATGGTCATACATTTTCCAACACATTTTGATGCCTTGGGGTGAATATTAAGGGAATTTATGAACGGTCAAAAAACGCACACGAAGGTAAGACTATAGCCTTAGGTATTTTGGGAAATTTGGCGCAATATCACATGTTCATTTTATGATGGAATTTGAATTGTTTTGGACAAAATACATCATGGTCATACATTTTCCAACACATTTTGATGCCTTGGGGTGAATATTAAGGGAATTTATGAACGGTCAAAAAACGCACACGAAGGTAAGACTATAGCCTTAGGTATTTTGGGAAATTTGGCGCAATATCACATGTTCATTTTATGATGGAATTTGAATTGTTTGGACAAAATACATCATGGTCATACATTTTCCAACACATTTTGATGCCTTGGGGTGAATATTAAGGGAATTTATGAACGGTCAAAAAACGCACACGAAGGTAAGACTATAGCCTTAGGTATTTTGGGAAATTTGGCGCAATATCACATGTTCATTTTATGATGGAATTTGAATTTTTTGGACAAAATACATCATGGTCATACATTTTCCAACACATTTTGATGCCTTGGGGTGAATATTAAGGGAATTTATGAACGGTCAAAAAACGCACACGAAGGTAAGACTATAGCCTTAGGTATTTTGGGAAATTTGGCGCAATATCACATGTTCATTTTATGATGGAATTTGAATTGTTTGGACAAAATACATCATGGTCATACATTTTCCAACACATTTTGATGCCTTGGGGTGAATATTAAGGGAATTTATGAACGGTCAAAAAACGCACACGAAGGTAAGACTATAGCCTTAGGTATTTTGGGAAATTTGGCGCAATATCACATGTTCATTTTATGATGGAATTTGAATTTTTTGGACAAAATACATCATGGTCATACATTTTCCAACACATTTTGATGCCTTGGGGTGAATATTAAGGGAATTTATGAACGGTCAAAAAACGCACACGAAGGTAAGACTATAGCCTTAGGTATTTTGGGAAATTTGGCGCAATATCACATGTTCATTTTATGATGGAATTTGAATTTTTTGGACAAAATACATCATGGTCATACATTTTCCAACACATTTTGATGCCTTGGGGTGAATATTAAGGGAATTTATGAACGGTCAAAAAACGCACACGAAGGTAAGACTATAGCCTTAGGTATTTTGGGAAATTTGGCGCAATATCACATGTTCATTTTATGATGGAATTTGAATTTTTTGGACAAAATACATCATGGTCATACATTTTCCAACACATTTTGATGCCTTGGGGTGAATATTAAGGGAATTTATGAACGGTCAAAAAACGCACACGAAGGTAAGACTATAGCCTTAGGTATTTTGGGAAATTTGGCGCAATATCACATGTTCATTTTATGATGGAATTTGAATTGTTTGGACAAAATACATCATGGTCATACATTTTCCAACACATTTTGATGCCTTGGGGTGAATATTAAGGGAATTTATGAACGGTCAAAAAACGCACACGAAGGTAAGACTATAGCCTTAGGTATTTTGGGAAATTTGGCGCAATATCACATGTTCATTTTATGATGGAATTTGAATTGTTTGGACAAAATACATCATGGTCATACATTTTCCAACACATTTTGATGCCTTGGGGTGAATATTAAGGGAATTTATGAACGGTCAAAAAACGCACACGAAGGTAAGACTATAGCCTTAGGTATTTTGGGAAATTTGGCGCAATATCACATGTTCATTTTATGATGGAATTTGAATTGTTTGGACAAAATACATCATGGTCATACATTTTCCAACACATTTTGATGCCTTGGGGTGAATATTAAGGGAATTTATGAACGGTCAAAAAACGCACACGAAGGTAAGACTATAGCCTTAGGTATTTTGGGAAATTTGGCACAATATCACATGTTCATTTTATGATGGAATTTGAATTTTTTTGGACAAAATACATCATGGACATACATTTTCCAACACATTTTGATGCCTTGGGGTGAATATTAAGGGAATTTATGAACGGTCAAAAAACGCACACGAAGGTAAGACTATAGCCTTAGGTATTTTGGGAAATTTGGCGCAATATCACATGTTCATTTTATGATGGAATTTGAATTGTTTTGGACAAAATACATCATGGTCATACATTTTCCAACACATTTTGATGCCTTGGGGTGAATATTAAGGGAATTTATGAACGGTCAAAAAACGCACACGAAGGTAAGACTATAGCCTTAGGTATTTTGGGAAATTTGGCGCAATATCACATGTTCATTTTATGATGGAATTTGAATTTGTTTTGGACAAAATACATCATGGTCATACATTTTCCAACACATTTTGATGCCTTGGGGTGAATATTAAGGGAATTTATGAACGGTCAAAAAACGCACACGAAGGTAAGACTATAGCCTTAGGTATTTTGGGAAATTTGGCGCAATATCACATGTTCATTTTATGATGGAATTTGAATTGTTTGGACAAAATACATCATGGTCATACATTTTCCAACACATTTTGATGCCTTGGGGTGAATATTAAGGGAATTTATGAACGGTCAAAAAACGCACACGAAGGTAAGACTATAGCCTTAGGTATTTTGGGAAATTTGGCGCAATATCACATGTTCATTTTATGATGGAATTTGAATTGTTTGGACAAAATACATCATGGTCATACATTTTCCAACACATTTTGATGCCTTGGGGTGAATATTAAGGGAATTTATGAACGGTCAAAAAACGCACACGAAGGTAAGACTATAGCCTTAGGTATTTTGGGAAATTTGGCGCAATATCACATGTTCATTTTATGATGGAATTTGAATTGTTTGGACAAAATACATCATGGTCATACATTTTCCAACACATTTTGATGCCTTGGGGTGAATATTAAGGGAATTTATGAACGGTCAAAAAACGCACACGAAGGTAAGACTATAGCCTTAGGTATTTTGGGAAATTTGGCGCAATATCACATGTTCATTTTATGATGGAATTTGAATTGTTTGGACAAAATACATCATGGTCATACATTTTCCAACACATTTTGATGCCTTGGGGTGAATATTAAGGGAATTTATGAACGGTCAAAAAACGCACACGAAGGTAAGACTATAGCCTTAGGTATTTTGGGAAATTTGGCGCAATATCACATGTTCATTTTATGATGGAATTTGAATTGTTTTGGACAAAATACATCATGGTCATACATTTTCCAACACATTTTGATGCCTTGGGGTGAATATTAAGGGAATTTATGAACGGTCAAAAAACGCACACGAAGGTAAGACTATAGCCTTAGGTATTTTGGGAAATTTGGCGCAATATCACATGTTCATTTTATGATGGAATTTGAATTGTTTGGACAAAATACATCATGGTCATACATTTTCCAACACATTTTGATGCCTTGGGGTGAATATTAAGGGAATTTATGAACGGTCAAAAAACGCACACGAAGGTAAGACTATAGCCTTAGGTATTTTGGGAAATTTGGCGCAATATCACATGTTCATTTTATGATGGAATTTGAATTGTTTGGACAAAATACATCATGGTCATACATTTTCCAACACATTTTGATGCCTTGGGGTGAATATTAAGGGAATTTATGAACGGTCAAAAAACGCACACGAAGGTAAGACTATAGCCTTAGGTATTTTGGGAAATTTGGCGCAATATCACATGTTCATTTTATGATGGAATTTGAATTGTTTGGACAAAATACATCATGGTCATACATTTTCCAACACATTTTGATGCCTTGGGGTGAATATTAAGGGAATTTATGAACGGTCAAAAAACGCACACGAAGGTAAGACTATAGCCTTAGGTATTTTGGGAAATTTGGCGCAATATCACATGTTCATTTTATGATGGAATTTGAATTGTTTTGGACAAAATACATCATGGTCATACATTTTCCAACACATTTTGATGCCTTGGGGTGAATATTAAGGGAATTTATGAACGGTCAAAAAACGCACACGAAGGTAAGACTATAGCCTTAGGTATTTTGGGAAATTTGGCGCAATATCACATGTTCATTTTATGATGGAATTTGAATTTTTTGGACAAAATACATCATGGTCATACATTTTCCAACACATTTTGATGCCTTGGGGTGAATATTAAGGGAATTTATGAACGGTCAAAAAACGCACACGAAGGTAAGACTATAGCCTTAGGTATTTTGGGAAATTTGGCGCAATATCACATGTTCATTTTATGATGGAATTTGAATTTTTTGGACAAAATACATCATGGTCATACATTTTCCAACACATTTTGATGCCTTGGGGTGAATATTAAGGGAATTTATGAACGGTCAAAAAACGCACACGAAGGTAAGACTATAGCCTTAGGTATTTTGGGAAATTTGGCGCAATATCACATGTTCATTTTATGATGGAATTTGAATTGTTTGGACAAAATACATCATGGTCATACATTTTCCAACACATTTTGATGCCTTGGGGTGAATATTAAGGGAATTTATGAACGGTCAAAAAACGCACACGAAGGTAAGACTATAGCCTTAGGTATTTTGGGAAATTTGGCGCAATATCACATGTTCATTTTATGATGGAATTTGAATTGTTTGGACAAAATACATCATGGTCATACATTTTCCAACACATTTTGATGCCTTGGGGTGAATATTAAGGGAATTTATGAACGGTCAAAAAACGCACACGAAGGTAAGACTATAGCCTTAGGTATTTTGGGAAATTTGGCGCAATATCACATGTTCATTTTATGATGGAATTTGAATTGTTTTGGACAAAATACATCATGGTCATACATTTTCCAACACATTTTGATGCCTTGGGGTGAATATTAAGGGAATTTATGAACGGTCAAAAAACGCACACGAAGGTAAGACTATAGCCTTAGGTATTTTGGGAAATTTGGCGCAATATCACATGTTCATTTTATGATGGAATTTGAATTGTTTGGACAAAATACATCATGGTCATACATTTTCCAACACATTTTGATGCCTTGGGGTGAATATTAAGGGAATTTATGAACGGTCAAAAAACGCACACGAAGGTAAGACTATAGCCTTAGGTATTTTGGGAAATTTGGCGCAATATCACATGTTCATTTTATGATGGAATTTGAATTGTTTGGACAAAATACATCATGGTCATACATTTTCCAACACATTTTGATGCCTTGGGGTGAATATTAAGGGAATTTATGAACGGTCAAAAAACGCACACGAAGGTAAGACTATAGCCTTAGGTATTTTGGGAAATTTGGCGCAATATCACATGTTCATTTTATGATGGAATTTGAATTGTTTTGGACAAAATACATCATGGTCATACATTTTCCAACACATTTTGATGCCTTGGGGTGAATATTAAGGGAATTTATGAACGGTCAAAAAACGCACACGAAGGTAAGACTATAGCCTTAGGTATTTTGGGAAATTTGGCGCAATATCACATGTTCATTTTATGATGGAATTTGAATTGTTTGGACAAAATACATCATGGTCATACATTTTCCAACACATTTTGATGCCTTGGGGTGAATATTAAGGGAATTTATGAACGGTCAAAAAACGCACACGAAGGTAAGACTATAGCCTTAGGTATTTTGGGAAATTTGGCGCAATATCACATGTTCATTTTATGATGGAATTTGAATTGTTTGGACAAAATACATCATGGTCATACATTTTCCAACACATTTTGATGCCTTGGGGTGAATATTAAGGGAATTTATGAACGGTCAAAAAACGCACACGAAGGTAAGACTATAGCCTTAGGTATTTTGGGAAATTTGGCGCAATATCACATGTTCATTTTATGATGGAATTTGAATTGTTTGGACAAAATACATCATGGTCATACATTTTCCAACACATTTTGATGCCTTGGGGTGAATATTAAGGGAATTTATGAACGGTCAAAAAACGCACACGAAGGTAAGACTATAGCCTTAGGTATTTTGGGAAATTTGGCGCAATATCACATGTTCATTTTATGATGGAATTTGAATTGTTTTGGACAAAATACATCATGGTCATACATTTTCCAACACATTTTGATGCCTTGGGGTGAATATTAAGGGAATTTATGAACGGTCAAAAAACGCACACGAAGGTAAGACTATAGCCTTAGGTATTTTGGGAAATTTGGCGCAATATCACATGTTCATTTTATGATGGAATTTGAATTGTTTGGACAAAATACATCATGGTCATACATTTTCCAACACATTTTGATGCCTTGGGGTGAATATTAAGGGAATTTATGAACGGTCAAAAAACGCACACGAAGGTAAGACTATAGCCTTAGGTATTTTGGGAAATTTGGCGCAATATCACATGTTCATTTTATGATGGAATTTGAATTGTTTGGACAAAATACATCATGGTCATACATTTTCCAACACATTTTGATGCCTTGGGGTGAATATTAAGGGAATTTATGAACGGTCAAAAAACGCACACGAAGGTAAGACTATAGCCTTAGGTATTTTGGGAAATTTGGCGCAATATCACATGTTCATTTTATGATGGAATTTGAATTTTTTGGACAAAATACATCATGGTCATACATTTTCCAACACATTTTGATGCCTTGGGGTGAATATTAAGGGAATTTATGAACGGTCAAAAAACGCACACGAAGGTAAGACTATAGCCTTAGGTATTTTGGGAAATTTGGCGCAATATCACATGTTCATTTTATGATGGAATTTGAATTGTTTGGACAAAATACATCATGGTCATACATTTTCCAACACATTTTGATGCCTTGGGGTGAATATTAAGGGAATTTATGAACGGTCAAAAAACGCACACGAAGGTAAGACTATAGCCTTAGGTATTTTGGGAAATTTGGCGCAATATCACATGTTCATTTTATGATGGAATTTGAATTGTTTTGGACAAAATACATCATGGTCATACATTTTCCAACACATTTTGATGCCTTGGGGTGAATATTAAGGGAATTTATGAACGGTCAAAAAACGCACACGAAGGTAAGACTATAGCCTTAGGTATTTTGGGAAATTTGGCGCAATATCACATGTTCATTTTATGATGGAATTTGAATTGTTTGGACAAAATACATCATGGTCATACATTTTCCAACACATTTTGATGCCTTGGGGTGAATATTAAGGGAATTTATGAACGGTCAAAAAACGCACACGAAGGTAAGACTATAGCCTTAGGTATTTTGGGAAATTTGGCGCAATATCACATGTTCATTTTATGATGGAATTTGAATTTTTTGGACAAAATACATCATGGTCATACATTTTCCAACACATTTTGATGCCTTGGGGTGAATATTAAGGGAATTTATGAACGGTCAAAAAACGCACACGAAGGTAAGACTATAGCCTTAGGTATTTTGGGAAATTTGGCGCAATATCACATGTTCATTTTATGATGGAATTTGAATTGTTTGGACAAAATACATCATGGTCATACATTTTCCAACACATTTTGATGCCTTGGGGTGAATATTAAGGGAATTTATGAACGGTCAAAAAACGCACACGAAGGTAAGACTATAGCCTTAGGTATTTTGGGAAATTTGGCGCAATATCACATGTTCATTTTATGATGGAATTTGAATTGTTTGGACAAAATACATCATGGTCATACATTTTCCAACACATTTTGATGCCTTGGGGTGAATATTAAGGGAATTTATGAACGGTCAAAAAACGCACACGAAGGTAAGACTATAGCCTTAGGTATTTTGGGAAATTTGGCGCAATATCACATGTTCATTTTATGATGGAATTTGAATTGTTTGGACAAAATACATCATGGTCATACATTTTCCAACACATTTTGATGCCTTGGGGTGAATATTAAGGGAATTTATGAACGGTCAAAAAACGCACACGAAGGTAAGACTATAGCCTTAGGTATTTTGGGAAATTTGGCGCAATATCACATGTTCATTTTATGATGGAATTTGAATTGTTTGGACAAAATACATCATGGTCATACATTTTCCAACACATTTTGATGCCTTGGGGTGAATATTAAGGGAATTTATGAACGGTCAAAAAACGCACACGAAGGTAAGACTATAGCCTTAGGTATTTTGGGAAATTTGGCGCAATATCACATGTTCATTTTATGATGGAATTTGAATTGTTTTGGACAAAATACATCATGGTCATACATTTTCCAACACATTTTGATGCCTTGGGGTGAATATTAAGGGAATTTATGAACGGTCAAAAAACGCACACGAAGGTAAGACTATAGCCTTAGGTATTTTGGGAAATTTGGCGCAATATCACATGTTCATTTTATGATGGAATTTGAATTGTTTTGGACAAAATACATCATGGTCATACATTTTCCAACACATTTTGATGCCTTGGGGTGAATATTAAGGGAATTTATGAACGGTCAAAAAACGCACACGAAGGTAAGACTATAGCCTTAGGTATTTTGGGAAATTTGGCGCAATATCACATGTTCATTTTATGATGGAATTTGAATTGTTTTGGACAAAATACATCATGGTCATACATTTTCCAACACATTTTGATGCCTTGGGGTGAATATTAAGGGAATTTATGAACGGTCAAAAAACGCACACGAAGGTAAGACTATAGCCTTAGGTATTTTGGGAAATTTGGCGCAATATCACATGTTCATTTTATGATGGAATTTGAATTGTTTGGACAAAATACATCATGGTCATACATTTTCCAACACATTTTGATGCCTTGGGGTGAATATTAAGGGAATTTATGAACGGTCAAAAAACGCACACGAAGGTAAGACTATAGCCTTAGGTATTTTGGGAAATTTGGCGCAATATCACATGTTCATTTTATGATGGAATTTGAATTGTTTGGACAAAATACATCATGGTCATACATTTTCCAACACATTTTGATGCCTTGGGGTGAATATTAAGGGAATTTATGAACGGTCAAAAAACGCACACGAAGGTAAGACTATAGCCTTAGGTATTTTGGGAAATTTGGCGCAATATCACATGTTCATTTTATGATGGAATTTGAATTGTTTGGACAAAATACATCATGGTCATACATTTTCCAACACATTTTGATGCCTTGGGGTGAATATTAAGGGAATTTAGGAACGGTCAAAAAACGCACACGAAGGTAAGACTATAGCCTTAGGTATTTTGGGAAATTTGGCGCAATATCACATGTTCATTTTATGATGGAATTTGAATTGTTTGGACAAAATACATCATGGTCATACATTTTCCAACACATTTTGATGCCTTGGGGTGAATATTAAGGGAATTTATGAACGGTCAAAAAACGCACACGAAGGTAAGACTATAGCCTTAGGTATTTTGGGAAATTTGGCGCAATATCACATGTTCATTTTATGATGGAATTTGAATTGTTTGGACAAAATACATCATGGTCATACATTTTCCAACACATTTTGATGCCTTGGGGTGAATATTAAGGGAATTTATGAACGGTCAAAAAACGCACACGAAGGTAAGACTATAGCCTTAGGTATTTTGGGAAATTTGGCGCAATATCACATGTTCATTTTATGATGGAATTTGAATTGTTTGGACAAAATACATCATGGTCATACATTTTCCAACACATTTTGATGCCTTGGGGTGAATATTAAGGGAATTTATGAACGGTCAAAAAACGCACACGAAGGTAAGACTATAGCCTTAGGTATTTTGGGAAATTTGGCGCAATATCACATGTTCATTTTATGATGGAATTTGAATTGTTTGGACAAAATACATCATGGTCATACATTTTCCAACACATTTTGATGCCTTGGGGTGAATATTAAGGGAATTTATGAACGGTCAAAAAACGCACACGAAGGTAAGACTATAGCCTTAGGTATTTTGGGAAATTTGGCGCAATATCACATGTTCATTTTATGATGGAATTTGAATTGTTTTGGACAAAATACATCATGGTCATACATTTTCCAACACATTTTGATGCCTTGGGGTGAATATTAAGGGAATTTATGAACGGTCAAAAAACGCACACGAAGGTAAGACTATAGCCTTAGGTATTTTGGGAAATTTGGCGCAATATCACATGTTCATTTTATGATGGAATTTGAATTGTTTGGACAAAATACATCATGGTCATACATTTTCCAACACATTTTGATGCCTTGGGGTGAATATTAAGGGAATTTATGAACGGTCAAAAAACGCACACGAAGGTAAGACTATAGCCTTAGGTATTTTGGGAAATTTGGCGCAATATCACATGTTCATTTTATGATGGAATTTGAATTGTTTTGGACAAAATACATCATGGTCATACATTTTCCAACACATTTTGATGCCTTGGGGTGAATATTAAGGGAATTTATGAACGGTCAAAAAACGCACACGAAGGTAAGACTATAGCCTTAGGTATTTTGGGAAATTTGGCGCAATATCACATGTTCATTTTATGATGGAATTTGAATTGTTTTGGACAAAATACATCATGGTCATACATTTTCCAACACATTTTGATGCCTTGGGGTGAATATTAAGGGAATTTATGAACGGTCAAAAAACGCACACGAAGGTAAGACTATAGCCTTAGGTATTTTGGGAAATTTGGCGCAATATCACATGTTCATTTTATGATGGAATTTGAATTGTTTGGACAAAATACATCATGGTCATACATTTTCCAACACATTTTGATGCCTTGGGGTGAATATTAAGGGAATTTATGAACGGTCAAAAAACGCACACGAAGGTAAGACTATAGCCTTAGGTATTTTGGGAAATTTGGCGCAATATCACATGTTCATTTTATGATGGAATTTGAATTGTTTGGACAAAATACATCATGGTCATACATTTCCAACACATTTTGATGCCTTGGGGTGAATATTAAGGGAATTTATGAACGGTCAAAAAACGCACACGAAGGTAAGACTATAGCCTTAGGTATTTTGGGAAATTTGGCGCAATATCACATGTTCATTTTATGATGGAATTTGAATTGTTTTGGACAAAATACATCATGGTCATACATTTTCCAACACATTTTGATGCCTTGGGGTGAATATTAAGGGAATTTATGAACGGTCAAAAAACGCACACGAAGGTAAGACTATAGCCTTAGGTATTTTGGGAAATTTGGCGCAATATCACATGTTCATTTTATGATGGAATTTGAATTGTTTGGACAAAATACATCATGGTCATACATTTTCCAACACATTTTGATGCCTTGGGGTGAATATTAAGGGAATTTAGGAACGGTCAAAAAACGCACACGAAGGTAAGACTATAGCCTTAGGTATTTTGGGAAATTTGGCGCAATATCACATGTTCATTTTATGATGGAATTTGAATTGTTTTGGACAAAATACATCATGGTCATACATTTTCCAACACATTTTGATGCCTTGGGGTGAATATTAAGGGAATTTATGAACGGTCAAAAAACGCACACGAAGGTAAGACTATAGCCTTAGGTATTTTGGGAAATTTGGCGCAATATCACATGTTCATTTTATGATGGAATTTGAATTGTTTGGACAAAATACATCATGGTCATACATTTTCCAACACATTTTGATGCCTTGGGGTGAATATTAAGGGAATTTATGAACGGTCAAAAAACGCACACGAAGGTAAGACTATAGCCTTAGGTATTTTGGGAAATTTGGCGCAATATCACATGTTCATTTTATGATGGAATTTGAATTGTTTGGACAAAATACATCATGGTCATACATTTTCCAACACATTTTGATGCCTTGGGGTGAATATTAAGGGAATTTATGAACGGTCAAAAAACGCACACGAAGGTAAGACTATAGCCTTAGGTATTTTGGGAAATTTGGCGCAATATCACATGTTCATTTTATGATGGAATTTGAATTGTTTTGGACAAAATACATCATGGTCATACATTTTCCAACACATTTTGATGCCTTGGGGTGAATATTAAGGGAATTTAGGAACGGTCAAAAAACGCACACGAAGGTAAGACTATAGCCTTAGGTATTTTGGGAAATTTGGCGCAATATCACATGTTCATTTTATGATGGAATTTGAATTGTTTGGACAAAATACATCATGGTCATACATTTTCCAACACATTTTGATGCCTTGGGGTGAATATTAAGGGAATTTATGAACGGTCAAAAAACGCACACGAAGGTAAGACTATAGCCTTAGGTATTTTGGGAAATTTGGCGCAATATCACATGTTCATTTTATGATGGAATTTGAATTTTTTGGACAAAATACATCATGGTCATACATTTTCCAACACATTTTGATGCCTTGGGGTGAATATTAAGGGAATTTATGAACGGTCAAAAAACGCACACGAAGGTAAGACTATAGCCTTAGGTATTTTGGGAAATTTGGCGCAATATCACATGTTCATTTTATGATGGAATTTGAATTGTTTTGGACAAAATACATCATGGTCATACATTTTCCAACACATTTTGATGCCTTGGGGTGAATATTAAGGGAATTTATGAACGGTCAAAAAACGCACACGAAGGTAAGACTATAGCCTTAGGTATTTTGGGAAATTTGGCGCAATATCACATGTTCATTTTATGATGGAATTTGAATTGTTTGGACAAAATACATCATGGTCATACATTTTCCAACACATTTTGATGCCTTGGGGTGAATATTAAGGGAATTTATGAACGGTCAAAAAACGCACACGAAGGTAAGACTATAGCCTTAGGTATTTTGGGAAATTTGGCGCAATATCACATGTTCATTTTATGATGGAATTTGAATTGTTTGGACAAAATACATCATGGTCATACATTTTCCAACACATTTTGATGCCTTGGGGTGAATATTAAGGGAATTTATGAACGGTCAAAAAACGCACACGAAGGTAAGACTATAGCCTTAGGTATTTTGGGAAATTTGGCGCAATATCACATGTTCATTTTATGATGGAATTTGAATTGTTTGGACAAAATACATCATGGTCATACATTTTCCAACACATTTTGATGCCTTGGGGTGAATATTAAGGGAATTTAGGAACGGTCAAAAAACGCACACGAAGGTAAGACTATAGCCTTAGGTATTTTGGGAAATTTGGCGCAATATCACATGTTCATTTTATGATGGAATTTGAATTTTTTGGACAAAATACATCATGGTCATACATTTTCCAACACATTTTGATGCCTTGGGGTGAATATTAAGGGAATTTATGAACGGTCAAAAAACGCACACGAAGGTAAGACTATAGCCTTAGGTATTTTGGGAAATTTGGCGCAATATCACATGTTCATTTTATGATGGAATTTGAATTGTTTGGACAAAATACATCATGGTCATACATTTTCCAACACATTTTGATGCCTTGGGGTGAATATTAAGGGAATTTATGAACGGTCAAAAAACGCACACGAAGGTAAGACTATAGCCTTAGGTATTTTGGGAAATTTGGCGCAATATCACATGTTCATTTTATGATGGAATTTGAATTGTTTTGGACAAAATACATCATGGTCATACATTTTCCAACACATTTTGATGCCTTGGGGTGAATATTAAGGGAATTTATGAACGGTCAAAAAACGCACACGAAGGTAAGACTATAGCCTTAGGTATTTTGGGAAATTTGGCGCAATATCACATGTTCATTTTATGATGGAATTTGAATTGTTTGGACAAAATACATCATGGTCATACATTTTCCAACACATTTTGATGCCTTGGGGTGAATATTAAGGGAATTTATGAACGGTCAAAAAACGCACACGAAGGTAAGACTATAGCCTTAGGTATTTTGGGAAATTTGGCGCAATATCACATGTTCATTTTATGATGGAATTTGAATTGTTTTGGACAAAATACATCATGGTCATACATTTTCCAACACATTTTGATGCCTTGGGGTGAATATTAAGGGAATTTATGAACGGTCAAAAAACGCACACGAAGGTAAGACTATAGCCTTAGGTATTTTGGGAAATTTGGCGCAATATCACATGTTCATTTTATGATGGAATTTGAATTGTTTGGACAAAATACATCATGGTCATACATTTTCCAACACATTTTGATGCCTTGGGGTGAATATTAAGGGAATTTATGAACGGTCAAAAAACGCACACGAAGGTAAGACTATAGCCTTAGGTATTTTGGGAAATTTGGCGCAATATCACATGTTCATTTTATGATGGAATTTGAATTGTTTGGACAAAATACATCATGGTCATACATTTTCCAACACATTTTGATGCCTTGGGGTGAATATTAAGGGAATTTATGAACGGTCAAAAAACGCACACGAAGGTAAGACTATAGCCTTAGGTATTTTGGGAAATTTGGCGCAATATCACATGTTCATTTTATGATGGAATTTGAATTGTTTGGACAAAATACATCATGGTCATACATTTTCCAACACATTTTGATGCCTTGGGGTGAATATTAAGGGAATTTATGAACGGTCAAAAAACGCACACGAAGGTAAGACTATAGCCTTAGGTATTTTGGGAAATTTGGCGCAATATCACATGTTCATTTTATGATGGAATTTGAATTGTTTGGACAAAATACATCATGGTCATACATTTTCCAACACATTTTGATGCCTTGGGGTGAATATTAAGGGAATTTATGAACGGTCAAAAAACGCACACGAAGGTAAGACTATAGCCTTAGGTATTTTGGGAAATTTGGCGCAATATCACATGTTCATTTTATGATGGAATTTGAATTGTTTGGACAAAATACATCATGGTCATACATTTTCCAACACATTTTGATGCCTTGGGGTGAATATTAAGGGAATTTATGAACGGTCAAAAAACGCACACGAAGGTAAGACTATAGCCTTAGGTATTTTGGGAAATTTGGCGCAATATCACATGTTCATTTTATGATGGAATTTGAATTGTTTTGGACAAAATACATCATGGTCATACATTTTCCAACACATTTTGATGCCTTGGGGTGAATATTAAGGGAATTTATGAACGGTCAAAAAACGCACACGAAGGTAAGACTATAGCCTTAGGTATTTTGGGAAATTTGGCGCAATATCACATGTTCATTTTATGATGGAATTTGAATTTGTTTTGGACAAAATACATCATGGTCATACATTTTCCAACACATTTTGATGCCTTGGGGTGAATATTAAGGGAATTTATGAACGGTCAAAAAACGCACACGAAGGTAAGACTATAGCCTTAGGTATTTTGGGAAATTTGGCGCAATATCACATGTTCATTTTATGATGGAATTTGAATTGTTTGGACAAAATACATCATGGTCATACATTTTCCAACACATTTTGATGCCTTGGGGTGAATATTAAGGGAATTTATGAACGGTCAAAAAACGCACACGAAGGTAAGACTATAGCCTTAGGTATTTTGGGAAATTTGGCGCAATATCACATGTTCATTTTATGATGGAATTTGAATTGTTTGGACAAAATACATCATGGTCATACATTTTCCAACACATTTTGATGCCTTGGGGTGAATATTAAGGGAATTTATGAACGGTCAAAAAACGCACACGAAGGTAAGACTATAGCCTTAGGTATTTTGGGAAATTTGGCGCAATATCACATGTTCATTTTATGATGGAATTTGAATTGTTTTGGACAAAATACATCATGGTCATACATTTTCCAACACATTTTGATGCCTTGGGGTGAATATTAAGGGAATTTATGAACGGTCAAAAAACGCACACGAAGGTAAGACTATAGCCTTAGGTATTTTGGGAAATTTGGCGCAATATCACATGTTCATTTTATGATGGAATTTGAATTGTTTGGACAAAATACATCATGGTCATACATTTTCCAACACATTTTGATGCCTTGGGGTGAATATTAAGGGAATTTATGAACGGTCAAAAAACGCACACGAAGGTAAGACTATAGCCTTAGGTATTTTGGGAAATTTGGCGCAATATCACATGTTCATTTTATGATGGAATTTGAATTGTTTTGGACAAAATACATCATGGTCATACATTTTCCAACACATTTTGATGCCTTGGGGTGAATATTAAGGGAATTTATGAACGGTCAAAAAACGCACACGAAGGTAAGACTATAGCCTTAGGTATTTTGGGAAATTTGGCGCAATATCACATGTTCATTTTATGATGGAATTTGAATTGTTTGGACAAAATACATCATGGTCATACATTTTCCAACACATTTTGATGCCTTGGGGTGAATATTAAGGGAATTTATGAACGGTCAAAAAACGCACACGAAGGTAAGACTATAGCCTTAGGTATTTTGGGAAATTTGGCGCAATATCACATGTTCATTTTATGATGGAATTTGAATTTTTTGGACAAAATACATCATGGTCATACATTTTCCAACACATTTTGATGCCTTGGGGTGAATATTAAGGGAATTTATGAACGGTCAAAAAACGCACACGAAGGTAAGACTATAGCCTTAGGTATTTTGGGAAATTTGGCGCAATATCACATGTTCATTTTATGATGGAATTTGAATTGTTTGGACAAAATACATCATGGTCATACATTTTCCAACACATTTTGATGCCTTGGGGTGAATATTAAGGGAATTTATGAACGGTCAAAAAACGCACACGAAGGTAAGACTATAGCCTTAGGTATTTTGGGAAATTTGGCGCAATATCACATGTTCATTTTATGATGGAATTTGAATTGTTTGGACAAAATACATCATGGTCATACATTTTCCAACACATTTTGATGCCTTGGGGTGAATATTAAGGGAATTTATGAACGGTCAAAAAACGCACACGAAGGTAAGACTATAGCCTTAGGTATTTTGGGAAATTTGGCGCAATATCACATGTTCATTTTATGATGGAATTTGAATTGTTTGGACAAAATACATCATGGTCATACATTTTCCAACACATTTTGATGCCTTGGGGTGAATATTAAGGGAATTTATGAACGGTCAAAAAACGCACACGAAGGTAAGACTATAGCCTTAGGTATTTTGGGAAATTTGGCGCAATATCACATGTTCATTTTATGATGGAATTTGAATTGTTTGGACAAAATACATCATGGTCATACATTTTCCAACACATTTTGATGCCTTGGGGTGAATATTAAGGGAATTTATGAACGGTCAAAAAACGCACACGAAGGTAAGACTATAGCCTTAGGTATTTTGGGAAATTTGGCGCAATATCACATGTTCATTTTATGATGGAATTTGAATTGTTTGGACAAAATACATCATGGTCATACATTTTCCAACACATTTTGATGCCTTGGGGTGAATATTAAGGGAATTTATGAACGGTCAAAAAACGCACACGAAGGTAAGACTATAGCCTTAGGTATTTTGGGAAATTTGGCGCAATATCACATGTTCATTTTATGATGGAATTTGAATTTTTTGGACAAAATACATCATGGTCATACATTTTCCAACACATTTTGATGCCTTGGGGTGAATATTAAGGGAATTTATGAACGGTCAAAAAACGCACACGAAGGTAAGACTATAGCCTTAGGTATTTTGGGAAATTTGGCGCAATATCACATGTTCATTTTATGATGGAATTTGAATTTTTTGGACAAAATACATCATGGTCATACATTTTCCAACACATTTTGATGCCTTGGGGTGAATATTAAGGGAATTTATGAACGGTCAAAAAACGCACACGAAGGTAAGACTATAGCCTTAGGTATTTTGGGAAATTTGGCGCAATATCACATGTTCATTTTATGATGGAATTTGAATTGTTTGGACAAAATACATCATGGTCATACATTTTCCAACACATTTTGATGCCTTGGGGTGAATATTAAGGGAATTTATGAACGGTCAAAAAACGCACACGAAGGTAAGACTATAGCCTTAGGTATTTTGGGAAATTTGGCGCAATATCACATGTTCATTTTATGATGGAATTTGAATTGTTTGGACAAAATACATCATGGTCATACATTTTCCAACACATTTTGATGCCTTGGGGTGAATATTAAGGGAATTTATGAACGGTCAAAAAACGCACACGAAGGTAAGACTATAGCCTTAGGTATTTTGGGAAATTTGGCGCAATATCACATGTTCATTTTATGATGGAATTTGAATTTTTTGGACAAAATACATCATGGTCATACATTTTCCAACACATTTTGATGCCTTGGGGTGAATATTAAGGGAATTTAGGAACGGTCAAAAAACGCACACGAAGGTAAGACTATAGCCTTAGGTATTTTGGGAAATTTGGCGCAATATCACATGTTCATTTTATGATGGAATTTGAATTGTTTGGACAAAATACATCATGGTCATACATTTTCCAACACATTTTGATGCCTTGGGGTGAATATTAAGGGAATTTATGAACGGTCAAAAAACGCACACGAAGGTAAGACTATAGCCTTAGGTATTTTGGGAAATTTGGCGCAATATCACATGTTCATTTTATGATGGAATTTGAATTTGTTTTGGACAAAATACATCATGGTCATACATTTTCCAACACATTTTGATGCCTTGGGGTGAATATTAAGGGAATTTATGAACGGTCAAAAAACGCACACGAAGGTAAGACTATAGCCTTAGGTATTTTGGGAAATTTGGCGCAATATCACATGTTCATTTTATGATGGAATTTGAATTGTTTTGGACAAAATACATCATGGTCATACATTTTCCAACACATTTTGATGCCTTGGGGTGAATATTAAGGGAATTTATGAACGGTCAAAAAACGCACACGAAGGTAAGACTATAGCCTTAGGTATTTTGGGAAATTTGGCGCAATATCACATGTTCATTTTATGATGGAATTTGAATTGTTTGGACAAAATACATCATGGTCATACATTTTCCAACACATTTTGATGCCTTGGGGTGAATATTAAGGGAATTTATGAACGGTCAAAAAACGCACACGAAGGTAAGACTATAGCCTTAGGTATTTTGGGAAATTTGGCGCAATATCACATGTTCATTTTATGATGGAATTTGAATTGTTTTGGACAAAATACATCATGGTCATACATTTTCCAACACATTTTGATGCCTTGGGGTGAATATTAAGGGAATTTATGAACGGTCAAAAAACGCACACGAAGGTAAGACTATAGCCTTAGGTATTTTGGGAAATTTGGCGCAATATCACATGTTCATTTTATGATGGAATTTGAATTGTTTGGACAAAATACATCATGGTCATACATTTTCCAACACATTTTGATGCCTTGGGGTGAATATTAAGGGAATTTATGAACGGTCAAAAAACGCACACGAAGGTAAGACTATAGCCTTAGGTATTTTGGGAAATTTGGCGCAATATCACATGTTCATTTTATGATGGAATTTGAATTGTTTGGACAAAATACATCATGGTCATACATTTTCCAACACATTTTGATGCCTTGGGGTGAATATTAAGGGAATTTATGAACGGTCAAAAATGCACACGAAGGTAAGACTATAGCCTTAGGTATTTTGGGAAATTTGGCGCAATATCACATGTTCATTTTATGATGGAATTTGAATTGTTTGGACAAAATACATCATGGTCATACATTTTCCAACACATTTTGATGCCTTGGGGTGAATATTAAGGGAATTTATGAACGGTCAAAAAACGCACACGAAGGTAAGACTATAGCCTTAGGTATTTTGGGAAATTTGGCGCAATATCACATGTTCATTTTATGATGGAATTTGAATTTTTTGGACAAAATACATCATGGTCATACATTTTCCAACACATTTTGATGCCTTGGGGTGAATATTAAGGGAATTTAGGAACGGTCAAAAAACGCACACGAAGGTAAGACTATAGCCTTAGGTATTTTGGGAAATTTGGCGCAATATCACATGTTCATTTTATGATGGAATTTGAATTGTTTTGGACAAAATACATCATGGTCATACATTTTCCAACACATTTTGATGCCTTGGGGTGAATATTAAGGGAATTTATGAACGGTCAAAAAACGCACACGAAGGTAAGACTATAGCCTTAGGTATTTTGGGAAATTTGGCGCAATATCACATGTTCATTTTATGATGGAATTTGAATTGTTTTGGACAAAATACATCATGGTCATACATTTTCCAACACATTTTGATGCCTTGGGGTGAATATTAAGGGAATTTATGAACGGTCAAAAAACGCACACGAAGGTAAGACTATAGCCTTAGGTATTTTGGGAAATTTGGCGCAATATCACATGTTCATTTTATGATGGAATTTGAATTGTTTGGACAAAATACATCATGGTCATACATTTTCCAACACATTTTGATGCCTTGGGGTGAATATTAAGGGAATTTATGAACGGTCAAAAAACGCACACGAAGGTAAGACTATAGCCTTAGGTATTTTGGGAAATTTGGCGCAAACATCACATGTTCATTTTATGATGGAATTTGAATTGTTTGGACAAAATACATCATGGTCATACATTTTCCAACACATTTTGATGCCTTGGGGTGAATATTAAGGGAATTTATGAACGGTCAAAAAACGCACACGAAGGTAAGACTATAGCCTTAGGTATTTTGGGAAATTTGGCGCAATATCACATGTTCATTTTATGATGGAATTTGAATTGTTTTGGACAAAATACATCATGGTCATACATTTTCCAACACATTTTGATGCCTTGGGGTGAATATTAAGGGAATTTATGAACGGTCAAAAAACGCACACGAAGGTAAGACTATAGCCTTAGGTATTTTGGGAAATTTGGCGCAATATCACATGTTCATTTTATGATGGAATTTGAATTGTTTTGGACAAAATACATCATGGTCATACATTTTCCAACACATTTTGATGCCTTGGGGTGAATATTAAGGGAATTTAGGAACGGTCAAAAAACGCACACGAAGGTAAGACTATAGCCTTAGGTATTTTGGGAAATTTGGCGCAATATCACATGTTCATTTTATGATGGAATTTGAATTGTTTTGGACAAAATACATCATGGTCATACATTTTCCAACACATTTTGATGCCTTGGGGTGAATATTAAGGGAATTTAGGAACGGTCAAAAAACGCACACGAAGGTAAGACTATAGCCTTAGGTATTTTGGGAAATTTGGCGCAATATCACATGTTCATTTTATGATGGAATTTGAATTGTTTGGACAAAATACATCATGGTCATACATTTTCCAACACATTTTGATGCCTTGGGGTGAATATTAAGGGAATTTATGAACGGTCAAAAAACGCACACGAAGGTAAGACTATAGCCTTAGGTATTTTGGGAAATTTGGCGCAATATCACATGTTCATTTTATGATGGAATTTGAATTGTTTGGACAAAATACATCATGGTCATACATTTTCCAACACATTTTGATGCCTTGGGGTGAATATTAAGGGAATTTATGAACGGTCAAAAAACGCACACGAAGGTAAGACTATAGCCTTAGGTATTTTGGGAAATTTGGCGCAATATCACATGTTCATTTTATGATGGAATTTGAATTGTTTTGGACAAAATACATCATGGTCATACATTTTCCAACACATTTTGATGCCTTGGGGTGAATATTAAGGGAATTTATGAACGGTCAAAAAACGCACACGAAGGTAAGACTATAGCCTTAGGTATTTTGGGAAATTTGGCGCAATATCACATGTTCATTTTATGATGGAATTTGAATTGTTTTGGACAAAATACATCATGGTCATACATTTTCCAACACATTTTGATGCCTTGGGGTGAATATTAAGGGAATTTATGAACGGTCAAAAAACGCACACGAAGGTAAGACTATAGCCTTAGGTATTTTGGGAAATTTGGCGCAATATCACATGTTCATTTTATGATGGAATTTGAATTTTTTGGACAAAATACATCATGGTCATACATTTTCCAACACATTTTGATGCCTTGGGGTGAATATTAAGGGAATTTAGGAACGGTCAAAAAACGCACACGAAGGTAAGACTATAGCCTTAGGTATTTTGGGAAATTTGGCGCAATATCACATGTTCATTTTATGATGGAATTTGAATTGTTTGGACAAAATACATCATGGTCATACATTTTCCAACACATTTTGATGCCTTGGGGTGAATATTAAGGGAATTTATGAACGGTCAAAAAACGCACACGAAGGTAAGACTATAGCCTTAGGTATTTTGGGAAATTTGGCGCAATATCACATGTTCATTTTATGATGGAATTTGAATTGTTTGGACAAAATACATCATGGTCATACATTTTCCAACACATTTTGATGCCTTGGGGTGAATATTAAGGGAATTTATGAACGGTCAAAAAACGCACACGAAGGTAAGACTATAGCCTTAGGTATTTTGGGAAATTTGGCGCAATATCACATGTTCATTTTATGATGGAATTTGAATTGTTTTGGACAAAATACATCATGGTCATACATTTTCCAACACATTTTGATGCCTTGGGGTGAATATTAAGGGAATTTATGAACGGTCAAAAAACGCACACGAAGGTAAGACTATAGCCTTAGGTATTTTGGGAAATTTGGCGCAATATCACATGTTCATTTTATGATGGAATTTGAATTGTTTGGACAAAATACATCATGGTCATACATTTTCCAACACATTTTGATGCCTTGGGGTGAATATTAAGGGAATTTAGGAACGGTCAAAAAACGCACACGAAGGTAAGACTATAGCCTTAGGTATTTTGGGAAATTTGGCGCAATATCACATGTTCATTTTATGATGGAATTTGAATTGTTTGGACAAAATACATCATGGTCATACATTTTCCAACACATTTTGATGCCTTGGGGTGAATATTAAGGGAATTTATGAACGGTCAAAAAACGCACACGAAGGTAAGACTATAGCCTTAGGTATTTTGGGAAATTTGGCGCAATATCACATGTTCATTTTATGATGGAATTTGAATTGTTTGGACAAAATACATCATGGTCATACATTTTCCAACACATTTTGATGCCTTGGGGTGAATATTAAGGGAATTTATGAACGGTCAAAAAACGCACACGAAGGTAAGACTATAGCCTTAGGTATTTTGGGAAATTTGGCGCAATATCACATGTTCATTTTATGATGGAATTTGAATTTTTTGGACAAAATACATCATGGTCATACATTTTCCAACACATTTTGATGCCTTGGGGTGAATATTAAGGGAATTTATGAACGGTCAAAAAACGCACACGAAGGTAAGACTATAGCCTTAGGTATTTTGGGAAATTTGGCGCAATATCACATGTTCATTTTATGATGGAATTTGAATTGTTTGGACAAAATACATCATGGTCATACATTTTCCAACACATTTTGATGCCTTGGGGTGAATATTAAGGGAATTTATGAACGGTCAAAAAACGCACACGAAGGTAAGACTATAGCCTTAGGTATTTTGGGAAATTTGGCGCAATATCACATGTTCATTTTATGATGGAATTTGAATTGTTTGGACAAAATACATCATGGTCATACATTTTCCAACACATTTTGATGCCTTGGGGTGAATATTAAGGGAATTTATGAACGGTCAAAAAACGCACACGAAGGTAAGACTATAGCCTTAGGTATTTTGGGAAATTTGGCGCAATATCACATGTTCATTTTATGATGGAATTTGAATTGTTTGGACAAAATACATCATGGTCATACATTTTCCAACACATTTTGATGCCTTGGGGTGAATATTAAGGGAATTTATGAACGGTCAAAAAACGCACACGAAGGTAAGACTATAGCCTTAGGTATTTTGGGAAATTTGGCGCAATATCACATGTTCATTTTATGATGGAATTTGAATTGTTTGGACAAAATACATCATGGTCATACATTTTCCAACACATTTTGATGCCTTGGGGTGAATATTAAGGGAATTTATGAACGGTCAAAAAACGCACACGAAGGTAAGACTATAGCCTTAGGTATTTTGGGAAATTTGGCGCAATATCACATGTTCATTTTATGATGGAATTTGAATTTTTTGGACAAAATACATCATGGTCATACATTTTCCAACACATTTTGATGCCTTGGGGTGAATATTAAGGGAATTTATGAACGGTCAAAAAACGCACACGAAGGTAAGACTATAGCCTTAGGTATTTTGGGAAATTTGGCGCAATATCACATGTTCATTTTATGATGGAATTTGAATTTTTTGGACAAAATACATCATGGTCATACATTTTCCAACACATTTTGATGCCTTGGGGTGAATATTAAGGGAATTTATGAACGGTCAAAAAACGCACACGAAGGTAAGACTATAGCCTTAGGTATTTTGGGAAATTTGGCGCAATATCACATGTTCATTTTATGATGGAATTTGAATTGTTTGGACAAAATACATCATGGTCATACATTTTCCAACACATTTTGATGCCTTGGGGTGAATATTAAGGGAATTTATGAACGGTCAAAAAACGCACACGAAGGTAAGACTATAGCCTTAGGTATTTTGGGAAATTTGGCGCAATATCACATGTTCATTTTATGATGGAATTTGAATTGTTTGGACAAAATACATCATGGTCATACATTTTCCAACACATTTTGATGCCTTGGGGTGAATATTAAGGGAATTTATGAACGGTCAAAAAACGCACACGAAGGTAAGACTATAGCCTTAGGTATTTTGGGAAATTTGGCGCAATATCACATGTTCATTTTATGATGGAATTTGAATTGTTTTGGACAAAATACATCATGGTCATACATTTTCCAACACATTTTGATGCCTTGGGGTGAATATTAAGGGAATTTAGGAACGGTCAAAAAACGCACACGAAGGTAAGACTATAGCCTTAGGTATTTTGGGAAATTTGGCGCAATATCACATGTTCATTTTATGATGGAATTTGAATTGTTTGGACAAAATACATCATGGTCATACATTTTCCAACACATTTTGATGCCTTGGGGTGAATATTAAGGGAATTTATGAACGGTCAAAAAACGCACACGAAGGTAAGACTATAGCCTTAGGTATTTTGGGAAATTTGGCGCAATATCACATGTTCATTTTATGATGGAATTTGAATTGTTTTGGACAAAATACATCATGGTCATACATTTTCCAACACATTTTGATGCCTTGGGGTGAATATTAAGGGAATTTATGAACGGTCAAAAAACGCACACGAAGGTAAGACTATAGCCTTAGGTATTTTGGGAAATTTGGCGCAATATCACATGTTCATTTTATGATGGAATTTGAATTTTTTGGACAAAATACATCATGGTCATACATTTTCCAACACATTTTGATGCCTTGGGGTGAATATTAAGGGAATTTATGAACGGTCAAAAAACGCACACGAAGGTAAGACTATAGCCTTAGGTATTTTGGGAAATTTGGCGCAATATCACATGTTCATTTTATGATGGAATTTGAATTGTTTGGACAAAATACATCATGGTCATACATTTTCCAACACATTTTGATGCCTTGGGGTGAATATTAAGGGAATTTATGAACGGTCAAAAAACGCACACGAAGGTAAGACTATAGCCTTAGGTATTTTGGGAAATTTGGCGCAATATCACATGTTCATTTTATGATGGAATTTGAATTTTTTGGACAAAATACATCATGGTCATACATTTTCCAACACATTTTGATGCCTTGGGGTGAATATTAAGGGAATTTATGAACGGTCAAAAAACGCACACGAAGGTAAGACTATAGCCTTAGGTATTTTGGGAAATTTGGCGCAATATCACATGTTCATTTTATGATGGAATTTGAATTGTTTTGGACAAAATACATCATGGTCATACATTTTCCAACACATTTTGATGCCTTGGGGTGAATATTAAGGGAATTTATGAACGGTCAAAAAACGCACACGAAGGTAAGACTATAGCCTTAGGTATTTTGGGAAATTTGGCGCAATATCACATGTTCATTTTATGATGGAATTTGAATTGTTTGGACAAAATACATCATGGTCATACATTTTCCAACACATTTTGATGCCTTGGGGTGAATATTAAGGGAATTTATGAACGGTCAAAAAACGCACACGAAGGTAAGACTATAGCCTTAGGTATTTTGGGAAATTTGGCGCAATATCACATGTTCATTTTATGATGGAATTTGAATTGTTTTGGACAAAATACATCATGGTCATACATTTTCCAACACATTTTGATGCCTTGGGGTGAATATTAAGGGAATTTATGAACGGTCAAAAAACGCACACGAAGGTAAGACTATAGCCTTAGGTATTTTGGGAAATTTGGCGCAATATCTAATGGTCATTTTATGATGGAATTTGAATTTTTTGGACAAAATACATCATGGTCATACATTTTCCAACACATTTTGATGCCTTGGGGTGAATATTAAGGGAATTTATGAACGGTCAAAAAACGCACACGAAGGTAAGGCTATAGCCTTAGGTATTTTGGGAAATTTAGCGCAATATCAGATGTTCATTTTATGATGGAATTTGAATTTTTTGGACAAAATACATCATGTTGACACATTTTCCAACACATTTTGATGCCTTTGGGTGAATATTAAGGGAATTTATGAACGGTCAAAAAACGCACACGAAGGTAAGACTATAGCCTTAGGTATTTTGGGAAATTTGGCGCAATATCACATGTTCATTTTATGATGGAATTTGAATTGTTTGGACAAAATACATCATGGTCATACATTTTCCAACACATTTTGATGCCTTGGGGTGAATATTAAGGGAATTTATGAACGGTCAAAAAACGCACACGAAGGTAAGACTATAGCCTTAGGTATTTTGGGAAATTTGGCGCAATATCACATGTTCATTTTATGATGGAATTTGAATTGTTTGGACAAAATACATCATGGTCATACATTTTCCAACACATTTTGATGCCTTGGGGTGAATATTAAGGGAATTTATGAACGGTCAAAAAACGCACACGAAGGTAAGACTATAGCCTTAGGTATTTTGGGAAATTTGGCGCAATATCACATGTTCATTTTATGATGGAATTTGAATTTTTTGGACAAAATACATCATGGTCATACATTTTCCAACACATTTTGATGCCTTGGGGTGAATATTAAGGGAATTTATGAACGGTCAAAAAACGCACACGAAGGTAAGACTATAGCCTTAGGTATTTTGGGAAATTTGGCGCAATATCACATGTTCATTTTATGATGGAATTTGAATTGTTTGGACAAAATACATCATGGTCATACATTTTCCAACACATTTTGATGCCTTGGGGTGAATATTAAGGGAATTTATGAACGGTCAAAAAACGCACACGAAGGTAAGACTATAGCCTTAGGTATTTTGGGAAATTTGGCGCAATATCACATGTTCATTTTATGATGGAATTTGAATTTGTTTTGGACAAAATACATCATGGTCATACATTTTCCAACACATTTTGATGCCTTGGGGTGAATATTAAGGGAATTTATGAACGGTCAAAAAACGCACACGAAGGTAAGACTATAGCCTTAGGTATTTTGGGAAATTTGGCGCAATATCACATGTTCATTTTATGATGGAATTTGAATTGTTTGGACAAAATACATCATGGTCATACATTTTCCAACACATTTTGATGCCTTGGGGTGAATATTAAGGGAATTTATGAACGGTCAAAAAACGCACACGAAGGTAAGACTATAGCCTTAGGTATTTTGGGAAATTTGGCGCAATATCACATGTTCATTTTATGATGGAATTTGAATTGTTTGGACAAAATACATCATGGTCATACATTTTCCAACACATTTTGATGCCTTGGGGTGAATATTAAGGGAATTTATGAACGGTCAAAAAACGCACACGAAGGTAAGACTATAGCCTTAGGTATTTTGGGAAATTTGGCGCAATATCACATGTTCATTTTATGATGGAATTTGAATTTGTTTTGGACAAAATACATCATGGTCATACATTTTCCAACACATTTTGATGCCTTGGGGTGAATATTAAGGGAATTTATGAACGGTCAAAAAACGCACACGAAGGTAAGACTATAGCCTTAGGTATTTTGGGAAATTTGGCGCAATATCACATGTTCATTTTATGATGGAATTTGAATTGTTTTGGACAAAATACATCATGGTCATACATTTTCCAACACATTTTGATGCCTTGGGGTGAATATTAAGGGAATTTATGAACGGTCAAAAAACGCACACGAAGGTAAGACTATAGCCTTAGGTATTTTGGGAAATTTGGCGACAATATCACATGTTCATTTTATGATGGAATTTGAATTGTTTGGACAAAATACATCATGGTCATACATTTTCCAACACATTTTGATGCCTTGGGGTGAATATTAAGGGAATTTATGAACGGTCAAAAAACGCACACGAAGGTAAGACTATAGCCTTAGGTATTTTGGGAAATTTGGCGCAATATCACATGTTCATTTTATGATGGAATTTGAATTGTTTGGACAAAATACATCATGGTCATACATTTTCCAACACATTTTGATGCCTTGGGGTGAATATTAAGGGAATTTATGAACGGTCAAAAAACGCACACGAAGGTAAGACTATAGCCTTAGGTATTTTGGGAAATTTGGCGCAATATCACATGTTCATTTTATGATGGAATTTGAATTGTTTGGACAAAATACATCATGGTCATACATTTTCCAACACATTTTGATGCCTTGGGGTGAATATTAAGGGAATTTATGAACGGTCAAAAAACGCACACGAAGGTAAGACTATAGCCTTAGGTATTTTGGGAAATTTGGCGCAATATCACATGTTCATTTTATGATGGAATTTGAATTGTTTGGACAAAATACATCATGGTCATACATTTTCCAACACATTTTGATGCCTTGGGGTGAATATTAAGGGAATTTATGAACGGTCAAAAAACGCACACGAAGGTAAGACTATAGCCTTAGGTATTTTGGGAAATTTGGCGCAATATCACATGTTCATTTTATGATGGAATTTGAATTGTTTGGACAAAATACATCATGGTCATACATTTTCCAACACATTTTGATGCCTTGGGGTGAATATTAAGGGAATTTATGAACGGTCAAAAAACGCACACGAAGGTAAGACTATAGCCTTAGGTATTTTGGGAAATTTGGCGCAATATCACATGTTCATTTTATGATGGAATTTGAATTGTTTGGACAAAATACATCATGGTCATACATTTTCCAACACATTTTGATGCCTTGGGGTGAATATTAAGGGAATTTATGAACGGTCAAAAAACGCACACGAAGGTAAGACTATAGCCTTAGGTATTTTGGGAAATTTGGCGCAATATCACATGTTCATTTTATGATGGAATTTGAATTGTTTGGACAAAATACATCATGGTCATACATTTTCCAACACATTTTGATGCCTTGGGGTGAATATTAAGGGAATTTATGAACGGTCAAAAAACGCACACGAAGGTAAGACTATAGCCTTAGGTATTTTGGGAAATTTGGCGCAATATCACATGTTCATTTTATGATGGAATTTGAATTGTTTTGGACAAAATACATCATGGTCATACATTTTCCAACACATTTTGATGCCTTGGGGTGAATATTAAGGGAATTTATGAACGGTCAAAAAACGCACACGAAGGTAAGACTATAGCCTTAGGTATTTTGGGAAATTTGGCGCAATATCACATGTTCATTTTATGATGGAATTTGAATTGTTTGGACAAAATACATCATGGTCATACATTTTCCAACACATTTTGATGCCTTGGGGTGAATATTAAGGGAATTTATGAACGGTCAAAAAACGCACACGAAGGTAAGACTATAGCCTTAGGTATTTTGGGAAATTTGGCGCAATATCACATGTTCATTTTATGATGGAATTTGAATTGTTTGGACAAAATACATCATGGTCATACATTTTCCAACACATTTTGATGCCTTGGGGTGAATATTAAGGGAATTTATGAACGGTCAAAAAACGCACACGAAGGTAAGACTATAGCCTTAGGTATTTTGGGAAATTTGGCGCAATATCACATGTTCATTTTATGATGGAATTTGAATTGTTTGGACAAAATACATCATGGTCATACATTTTCCAACACATTTTGATGCCTTGGGGTGAATATTAAGGGAATTTATGAACGGTCAAAAAACGCACACGAAGGTAAGACTATAGCCTTAGGTATTTTGGGAAATTTGGCGCAATATCACATGTTCATTTTATGATGGAATTTGAATTGTTTGGACAAAATACATCATGGTCATACATTTTCCAACACATTTTGATGCCTTGGGGTGAATATTAAGGGAATTTATGAACGGTCAAAAAACGCACACGAAGGTAAGACTATAGCCTTAGGTATTTTGGGAAATTTGGCGCAATATCACATGTTCATTTTATGATGGAATTTGAATTGTTTGGACAAAATACATCATGGTCATACATTTTCCAACACATTTTGATGCCTTGGGGTGAATATTAAGGGAATTTATGAACGGTCAAAAAACGCACACGAAGGTAAGACTATAGCCTTAGGTATTTTGGGAAATTTGGCGCAATATCACATGTTCATTTTATGATGGAATTTGAATTGTTTGGACAAAATACATCATGGTCATACATTTTCCAACACATTTTGATGCCTTGGGGTGAATATTAAGGGAATTTATGAACGGTCAAAAAACGCACACGAAGGTAAGACTATAGCCTTAGGTATTTTGGGAAATTTGGCGCAATATCACATGTTCATTTTATGATGGAATTTGAATTGTTTGGACAAAATACATCATGGTCATACATTTTCCAACACATTTTGATGCCTTGGGGTGAATATTAAGGGAATTTATGAACGGTCAAAAAACGCACACGAAGGTAAGACTATAGCCTTAGGTATTTTGGGAAATTTGGCGCAATATCACATGTTCATTTTATGATGGAATTTGAATTTTTGGACAAAATACATCATGGTCATACATTTTCCAACACATTTTGATGCCTTGGGGTGAATATTAAGGGAATTTATGAACGGTCAAAAAACGCACACGAAGGTAAGACTATAGCCTTAGGTATTTTGGGAAATTTGGCGCAATATCACATGTTCATTTTATGATGGAATTTGAATTGTTTGGACAAAATACATCATGGTCATACATTTTCCAACACATTTTGATGCCTTGGGGTGAATATTAAGGGAATTTATGAACGGTCAAAAAACGCACACGAAGGTAAGACTATAGCCTTAGGTATTTTGGGAAATTTGGCGCAATATCACATGTTCATTTTATGATGGAATTTGAATTGTTTGGACAAAATACATCATGGTCATACATTTTCCAACACATTTTGATGCCTTGGGGTGAATATTAAGGGAATTTATGAACGGTCAAAAAACGCACACGAAGGTAAGACTATAGCCTTAGGTATTTTGGGAAATTTGGCGCAATATCACATGTTCATTTTATGATGGAATTTGAATTTTTTGGACAAAATACATCATGGTCATACATTTTCCAACACATTTTGATGCCTTGGGGTGAATATTAAGGGAATTTATGAACGGTCAAAAAACGCACACGAAGGTAAGACTATAGCCTTAGGTATTTTGGGAAATTTGGCGCAATATCACATGTTCATTTTATGATGGAATTTGAATTGTTTGGACAAAATACATCATGGTCATACATTTTCCAACACATTTTGATGCCTTGGGGTGAATATTAAGGGAATTTATGAACGGTCAAAAAACGCACACGAAGGTAAGACTATAGCCTTAGGTATTTTGGGAAATTTGGCGCAATATCACATGTTCATTTTATGATGGAATTTGAATTGTTTGGACAAAATACATCATGGTCATACATTTTCCAACACATTTTGATGCCTTGGGGTGAATATTAAGGGAATTTAGGAACGGTCAAAAAACGCACACGAAGGTAAGACTATAGCCTTAGGTATTTTGGGAAATTTGGCGCAATATCACATGTTCATTTTATGATGGAATTTGAATTGTTTGGACAAAATACATCATGGTCATACATTTTCCAACACATTTTGATGCCTTGGGGTGAATATTAAGGGAATTTATGAACGGTCAAAAAACGCACACGAAGGTAAGACTATAGCCTTAGGTATTTTGGGAAATTTGGCGCAATATCACATGTTCATTTTATGATGGAATTTGAATTGTTTGGACAAAATACATCATGGTCATACATTTTCCAACACATTTTGATGCCTTGGGGTGAATATTAAGGGAATTTATGAACGGTCAAAAAACGCACACGAAGGTAAGACTATAGCCTTAGGTATTTTGGGAAATTTGGCGCAATATCACATGTTCATTTTATGATGGAATTTGAATTGTTTGGACAAAATACATCATGGTCATACATTTTCCAACACATTTTGATGCCTTGGGGTGAATATTAAGGGAATTTAGGAACGGTCAAAAAACGCACACGAAGGTAAGACTATAGCCTTAGGTATTTTGGGAAATTTGGCGCAATATCACATGTTCATTTTATGATGGAATTTGAATTGTTTGGACAAAATACATCATGGTCATACATTTTCCAACACATTTTGATGCCTTGGGGTGAATATTAAGGGAATTTATGAACGGTCAAAAAACGCACACGAAGGTAAGACTATAGCCTTAGGTATTTTGGGAAATTTGGCGCAATATCACATGTTCATTTTATGATGGAATTTGAATTTTTTGGACAAAATACATCATGGTCATACATTTTCCAACACATTTTGATGCCTTGGGGTGAATATTAAGGGAATTTATGAACGGTCAAAAAACGCACACGAAGGTAAGACTATAGCCTTAGGTATTTTGGGAAATTTGGTGCAATATCTAATGGTCATTTTATGATGGAATTTGAATTGTTTGGACAAAATACATCATGGTCATACATTTTCCAACACATTTTGATGCCTTGGGGTGAATATTAAGGGAATTTATGAACGGTCAAAAAACGCACACGAAGGTAAGACTATAGCCTTAGGTATTTTGGGAAATTTGGCGCAATATCACATGTTCATTTTATGATGGAATTTGAATTTTTTGGACAAAATACATCATGGTCATACATTTTCCAACACATTTTGATGCCTTGGGGTGAATATTAAGGGAATTTATGAACGGTCAAAAAACGCACACGAAGGTAAGACTATAGCCTTAGGTATTTTGGGAAATTTGGCGCAATATCACATGTTCATTTTATGATGGAATTTGAATTGTTTGGACAAAATACATCATGGTCATACATTTTCCAACACATTTTGATGCCTTGGGGTGAATATTAAGGGAATTTATGAACGGTCAAAAAACGCACACGAAGGTAAGACTATAGCCTTAGGTATTTTGGGAAATTTGGCGCAATATCACATGTTCATTTTATGATGGAATTTGAATTGTTTGGACAAAATACATCATGGTCATACATTTTCCAACACATTTTGATGCCTTGGGGTGAATATTAAGGGAATTTATGAACGGTCAAAAAACGCACACGAAGGTAAGACTATAGCCTTAGGTATTTTGGGAAATTTGGCGCAATATCACATGTTCATTTTATGATGGAATTTGAATTGTTTGGACAAAATACATCATGGTCATACATTTTCCAACACATTTTGATGCCTTGGGGTGAATATTAAGGGAATTTATGAACGGTCAAAAAACGCACACGAAGGTAAGACTATAGCCTTAGGTATTTTGGGAAATTTGGCGCAATATCACATGTTCATTTTATGATGGAATTTGAATTTTTTGGACAAAATACATCATGGTCATACATTTTCCAACACATTTTGATGCCTTGGGGTGAATATTAAGGGAATTTATGAACGGTCAAAAAACGCACACGAAGGTAAGACTATAGCCTTAGGTATTTTGGGAAATTTGGCGCAATATCACATGTTCATTTTATGATGGAATTTGAATTTGTTTTGGACAAAATACATCATGGTCATACATTTTCCAACACATTTTGATGCCTTGGGGTGAATATTAAGGGAATTTATGAACGGTCAAAAAACGCACACGAAGGTAAGACTATAGCCTTAGGTATTTTGGGAAATTTGGCGCAATATCACATGTTCATTTTATGATGGAATTTGAATTGTTTGGACAAAATACATCATGGTCATACATTTTCCAACACATTTTGATGCCTTGGGGTGAATATTAAGGGAATTTATGAACGGTCAAAAAACGCACACGAAGGTAAGACTATAGCCTTAGGTATTTTGGGAAATTTGGCGCAATATCACATGTTCATTTTATGATGGAATTTGAATTTTTTGGACAAAATACATCATGGTCATACATTTTCCAACACATTTTGATGCCTTGGGGTGAATATTAAGGGAATTTAGGAACGGTCAAAAAACGCACACGAAGGTAAGACTATAGCCTTAGGTATTTTGGGAAATTTGGCGCAATATCACATGTTCATTTTATGATGGAATTTGAATTTTTGGACAAAATACATCATGGTCATACATTTTCCAACACATTTTGATGCCTTGGGGTGAATATTAAGGGAATTTATGAACGGTCAAAAAACGCACACGAAGGTAAGACTATAGCCTTAGGTATTTTGGGAAATTTGGCGCAATATCACATGTTCATTTTATGATGGAATTTGAATTGTTTGGACAAAATACATCATGGTCATACATTTTCCAACACATTTTGATGCCTTGGGGTGAATATTAAGGGAATTTATGAACGGTCAAAAAACGCACACGAAGGTAAGACTATAGCCTTAGGTATTTTGGGAAATTTGGCGCAATATCACATGTTCATTTTATGATGGAATTTGAATTGTTTGGACAAAATACATCATGGTCATACATTTTCCAACACATTTTGATGCCTTGGGGTGAATATTAAGGGAATTTATGAACGGTCAAAAAACGCACACGAAGGTAAGACTATAGCCTTAGGTATTTTGGGAAATTTGGCGCAATATCACATGTTCATTTTATGATGGAATTTGAATTGTTTGGACAAAATACATCATGGTCATACATTTTCCAACACATTTTGATGCCTTGGGGTGAATATTAAGGGAATTTATGAACGGTCAAAAAACGCACACGAAGGTAAGACTATAGCCTTAGGTATTTTGGGAAATTTGGCGCAATATCACATGTTCATTTTATGATGGAATTTGAATTTTTGGACAAAATACATCATGGTCATACATTTTCCAACACATTTTGATGCCTTGGGGTGAATATTAAGGGAATTTATGAACGGTCAAAAAACGCACACGAAGGTAAGACTATAGCCTTAGGTATTTTGGGAAATTTGGCGCAATATCACATGTTCATTTTATGATGGAATTTGAATTGTTTGGACAAAATACATCATGGTCATACATTTTCCAACACATTTTGATGCCTTGGGGTGAATATTAAGGGAATTTATGAACGGTCAAAAAACGCACACGAAGGTAAGACTATAGCCTTAGGTATTTTGGGAAATTTGGCGCAATATCACATGTTCATTTTATGATGGAATTTGAATTGTTTTGGACAAAATACATCATGGTCATACATTTTCCAACACATTTTGATGCCTTGGGGTGAATATTAAGGGAATTTATGAACGGTCAAAAAACGCACACGAAGGTAAGACTATAGCCTTAGGTATTTTGGGAAATTTGGCGCAATATCACATGTTCATTTTATGATGGAATTTGAATTTTTGGACAAAATACATCATGGTCATACATTTTCCAACACATTTTGATGCCTTGGGGTGAATATTAAGGGAATTTATGAACGGTCAAAAAACGCACACGAAGGTAAGACTATAGCCTTAGGTATTTTGGGAAATTTGGCGCAATATCACATGTTCATTTTATGATGGAATTTGAATTGTTTGGACAAAATACATCATGGTCATACATTTTCCAACACATTTTGATGCCTTGGGGTGAATATTAAGGGAATTTATGAACGGTCAAAAAACGCACACGAAGGTAAGACTATAGCCTTAGGTATTTTGGGAAATTTGGCGCAATATCACATGTTCATTTTATGATGGAATTTGAATTGTTTGGACAAAATACATCATGGTCATACATTTTCCAACACATTTTGATGCCTTGGGGTGAATATTAAGGGAATTTATGAACGGTCAAAAAACGCACACGAAGGTAAGACTATAGCCTTAGGTATTTTGGGAAATTTGGCGCAATATCACATGTTCATTTTATGATGGAATTTGAATTGTTTGGACAAAATACATCATGGTCATACATTTTCCAACACATTTTGATGCCTTGGGGTGAATATTAAGGGAATTTATGAACGGTCAAAAAACGCACACGAAGGTAAGACTATAGCCTTAGGTATTTTGGGAAATTTGGCGCAATATCACATGTTCATTTTATGATGGAATTTGAATTGTTTGGACAAAATACATCATGGTCATACATTTTCCAACACATTTTGATGCCTTGGGGTGAATATTAAGGGAATTTATGAACGGTCAAAAAACGCACACGAAGGTAAGACTATAGCCTTAGGTATTTTGGGAAATTTGGCGCAATATCACATGTTCATTTTATGATGGAATTTGAATTTTTGGACAAAATACATCATGGTCATACATTTTCCAACACATTTTGATGCCTTGGGGTGAATATTAAGGGAATTTATGAACGGTCAAAAAACGCACACGAAGGTAAGACTATAGCCTTAGGTATTTTGGGAAATTTGGCGCAATATCACATGTTCATTTTATGATGGAATTTGAATTTTTGGACAAAATACATCATGGTCATACATTTTCCAACACATTTTGATGCCTTGGGGTGAATATTAAGGGAATTTATGAACGGTCAAAAAACGCACACGAAGGTAAGACTATAGCCTTAGGTATTTTGGGAAATTTGGCGCAATATCACATGTTCATTTTATGATGGAATTTGAATTTGAAAATACATCATGGACATACATTTTCCAACACATTTTGATGCCTTGGGGTGAATATTAAGGGAATTTATGAACGGTCAAAAAACGCACACGAAGGTAAGACTATAGCCTTAGGTATTTTGGGAAATTTGGCGCAATATCACATGTTCATTTTATGATGGAATTTGAATTTTTTGGACAAAATACATCATGGTCATACATTTTCCAACACATTTTGATGCCTTGGGGTGAATATTAAGGGAATTTATGAACGGTCAAAAAACGCACACGAAGGTAAGACTATAGCCTTAGGTATTTTGGGAAATTTGGCGCAATATCACATGTTCATTTTATGATGGAATTTGAATTGTTTGGACAAAATACATCATGGTCATACATTTCCAACACATTTTGATGCCTTGGGGTGAATATTAAGGGAATTTATGAACGGTCAAAAAACGCACACGAAGGTAAGACTATAGCCTTAGGTATTTTGGGAAATTTGGCGCAATATCACATGTTCATTTTATGATGGAATTTGAATTGTTTGGACAAAATACATCATGGTCATACATTTTCCAACACATTTTGATGCCTTGGGGTGAATATTAAGGGAATTTATGAACGGTCAAAAAACGCACACGAAGGTAAGACTATAGCCTTAGGTATTTTGGGAAATTTGGCGCAATATCACATGTTCATTTTATGATGGAATTTGAATTGTTTGGACAAAATACATCATGGTCATACATTTTCCAACACATTTTGATGCCTTGGGGTGAATATTAAGGGAATTTAGGAACGGTCAAAAAACGCACACGAAGGTAAGACTATAGCCTTAGGTATTTTGGGAAATTTGGCGACAATATCACATGTTCATTTTATGATGGAATTTGAATTGTTTGGACAAAATACATCATGGTCATACATTTTCCAACACATTTTGATGCCTTGGGGTGAATATTAAGGGAATTTATGAACGGTCAAAAAACGCACACGAAGGTAAGACTATAGCCTTAGGTATTTTGGGAAATTTGGCGCAATATCACATGTTCATTTTATGATGGAATTTGAATTGTTTGGACAAAATACATCATGGTCATACATTTTCCAACACATTTTGATGCCTTGGGGTGAATATTAAGGGAATTTAGGAACGGTCAAAAAACGCACACGAAGGTAAGACTATAGCCTTAGGTATTTTGGGAAATTTGGCACAATATCACATGTTCATTTTATGATGGAATTTGAATTGTTTGGACAAAATACATCATGGTCATACATTTCCAACACATTTTGATGCCTTGGGGTGAATATTAAGGGAATTTATGAACGGTCAAAAAACGCACACGAAGGTAAGACTATAGCCTTAGGTATTTTGGGAAATTTGGCGCAATATCACATGTTCATTTTATGATGGAATTTGAATTTTTTGGACAAAATACATCATGGTCATACATTTTCCAACACATTTTGATGCCTTGGGGTGAATATTAAGGGAATTTATGAACGGTCAAAAAACGCACACGAAGGTAAGACTATAGCCTTAGGTATTTTGGGAAATTTGGCGCAATATCACATGTTCATTTTATGATGGAATTTGAATTTTTTGGACAAAATACATCATGGTCATACATTTTCCAACACATTTTGATGCCTTGGGGTGAATATTAAGGGAATTTATGAACGGTCAAAAAACGCACACGAAGGTAAGACTATAGCCTTAGGTATTTTGGGAAATTTGGCGCAATATCACATGTTCATTTTATGATGGAATTTGAATTGTTTGGACAAAATACATCATGGTCATACATTTTCCAACACATTTTGATGCCTTGGGGTGAATATTAAGGGAATTTATGAACGGTCAAAAAACGCACACGAAGGTAAGACTATAGCCTTAGGTATTTTGGGAAATTTGGCGCAATATCACATGTTCATTTTATGATGGAATTTGAATTTTTTGGACAAAATACATCATGGTCATACATTTTCCAACACATTTTGATGCCTTGGGGTGAATATTAAGGGAATTTATGAACGGTCAAAAAACGCACACGAAGGTAAGACTATAGCCTTAGGTATTTTGGGAAATTTGGCACAATATCACATGTTCATTTTATGATGGAATTTGAATTTTTTGGACAAAATACATCATGGTCATACATTTTCCAACACATTTTGATGCCTTGGGGTGAATATTAAGGGAATTTATGAACGGTCAAAAAACGCACACGAAGGTAAGACTATAGCCTTAGGTATTTTGGGAAATTTGGCGAAACATCACATGTTCATTTTATGATGGAATTTGAATTTTTTGGACAAAATACATCATGGTCATACATTTTCCAACACATTTTGATGCCTTGGGGTGAATATTAAGGGAATTTAGGAACGGTCAAAAAACGCACACGAAGGTAAGACTATAGCCTTAGGTATTTTGGGAAATTTGGCGCAATATCACATGTTCATTTTATGATGGAATTTGAATTGTTTGGACAAAATACATCATGGTCATACATTTTCCAACACATTTTGATGCCTTGGGGTGAATATTAAGGGAATTTATGAACGGTCAAAAAACGCACACGAAGGTAAGACTATAGCCTTAGGTATTTTGGGAAATTTGGCGCAATATCACATGTTCATTTTATGATGGAATTTGAATTGTTTGGACAAAATACATCATGGTCATACGTTTTCCAACACATTTTGATGCCTTGGGGTGAATATTAAGGGAATTTATGAACGGTCAAAAAACGCACACGAAGGTAAGACTATAGCCTTAGGTATTTTGGGAAATTTGGCGCAATATCACATGTTCATTTTATGATGGAATTTGAATTTTTTGGACAAAATACATCATGGTCATACATTTTCCAACACATTTTGATGCCTTGGGGTGAATATTAAGGGAATTTATGAACGGTCAAAAAACGCACACGAAGGTAAGACTATAGCCTTAGGTATTTTGGGAAATTTGGCGCAATATCACATGTTCATTTTATGATGGAATTTGAATTGTTTGGACAAAATACATCATGGTCATACATTTTCCAACACATTTTGATGCCTTGGGGTGAATATTAAGGGAATTTATGAACGGTCAAAAAACGCACACGAAGGTAAGACTATAGCCTTAGGTATTTTGGGAAATTTGGCACAATATCACATGTTCATTTTATGATGGAATTTGAATTTTTTGGACAAAATACATCATGGTCATACATTTTCCAACACATTTTGATGCCTTGGGGTGAATATTAAGGGAATTTATGAACGGTCAAAAAACGCACACGAAGGTAAGACTATAGCCTTAGGTATTTTGGGAAATTTGGCGCAATATCACATGTTCATTTTATGATGGAATTTGAATTGTTTTGGACAAAATACATCATGGTCATACATTTTCCAACACATTTTGATGCCTTGGGGTGAATATTAAGG
Source organism: Colossoma macropomum (assembly GCF_904425465.1). Taxonomy (NCBI): domain Eukaryota; kingdom Metazoa; phylum Chordata; class Actinopteri; order Characiformes; family Serrasalmidae; genus Colossoma; species Colossoma macropomum. The sequence continues at coordinate 13,038 of NW_023494840.1, read as the reverse complement.
GAATTTATGAACGGTCAAAAAACGCACACGAAGGTAAGACTATAGCCTTAGGTATTTTGGGAAATTTGGCGCAATATCACATGTTCATTTTATGATGGAATTTGAATTTTTTGGACAAAATACATCATGGTCATACATTTTCCAACACATTTTGATGCCTTGGGGTGAATATTAAGGGAATTTATGAACGGTCAAAAAACGCACACGAAGGTAAGACTATAGCCTTAGGTATTTTGGGAAATTTGGCGCAATATCACATGTTCATTTTATGATGGAATTTGAATTGTTTGGACAAAATACATCATGGTCATACATTTTCCAACACATTTTGATGCCTTGGGGTGAATATTAAGGGAATTTAGGAACGGTCAAAAAACGCACACGAAGGTAAGACTATAGCCTTAGGTATTTTGGGAAATTTGGCACAATATCACATGTTCATTTTATGATGGAATTTGAATTTTTTGGACAAAATACATCATGGTCATACATTTTCCAACACATTTTGATGCCTTGGGGTGAATATTAAGGGAATTTATGAACGGTCAAAAAACGCACACGAAGGTAAGACTATAGCCTTAGGTATTTTGGGAAATTTGGCACAATATCACATGTTCATTTTATGATGGAATTTGAATTTTTTGGACAAAATACATCATGGTCATACATTTTCCAACACATTTTGATGCCTTGGGGTGAATATTAAGGGAATTTATGAACGGTCAAAAAACGCACACGAAGGTAAGACTATAGCCTTAGGTATTTTGGGAAATTTGGCGCAATATCACATGTTCATTTTATGATGGAATTTGAATTGTTTGGACAAAATACATCATGGTCATACATTTTCCAACACATTTTGATGCCTTGGGGTGAATATTAAGGGAATTTATGAACGGTCAAAAAACGCACACGAAGGTAAGACTATAGCCTTAGGTATTTTGGGAAATTTGGCGCAATATCACATGTTCATTTTATGATGGAATTTGAATTGTTTGGACAAAATACATCATGGTCATACATTTTCCAACACATTTTGATGCCTTGGGGTGAATATTAAGGGAATTTATGAACGGTCAAAAAACGCACACGAAGGTAAGACTATAGCCTTAGGTATTTTGGGAAATTTGGCGCAATATCACATGTTCATTTTATGATGGAATTTGAATTGTTTGGACAAAATACATCATGGTCATACATTTCCAACACATTTTGATGCCTTGGGGTGAATATTAAGGGAATTTATGAACGGTCAAAAAACGCACACGAAGGTAAGACTATAGCCTTAGGTATTTTGGGAAATTTGGCACAATATCACATGTTCATTTTATGATGGAATTTGAATTGTTTTGGACAAAATACATCATGGTCATACATTTTCCAACACATTTTGATGCCTTGGGGTGAATATTAAGGGAATTTAGGAACGGTCAAAAAACGCACACGAAGGTAAGACTATAGCCTTAGGTATTTTGGGAAATTTGGCGCAATATCACATGTTCATTTTATGATGGAATTTGAATTGTTTGGACAAAATACATCATGGTCATACATTTTCCAACACATTTTGATGCCTTGGGGTGAATATTAAGGGAATTTATGAACGGTCAAAAAACGCACACGAAGGTAAGACTATAGCCTTAGGTATTTTGGGAAATTTGGCGCAATATCACATGTTCATTTTATGATGGAATTTGAACTGTTTTGGACAAAATACATCATGGTCATACATTTTCCAACACATTTTGATGCCTTGGGGTGAATATTAAGGGAATTTATGAACGGTCAAAAAACGCACACGAAGGTAAGACTATAGCCTTAGGTATTTTGGGAAATTTGGCGCAATATCACATGTTCATTTTATGATGGAATTTGAATTTTTTGGACAAAATACATCATGGTCATACATTTTCCAACACATTTTGATGCCTTGGGGTGAATATTAAGGGAATTTATGAACGGTCAAAAAACGCACACGAAGGTAAGACTATAGCCTTAGGTATTTTGGGAAATTTGGCGCAAACATCACATGTTCATTTTATGATGGAATTTGAATTTTTTGGACAAAATACATCATGGTCATACATTTTCCAACACATTTTGATGCCTTGGGGTGAATATTAAGGGAATTTATGAACGGTCAAAAAACGCACACGAAGGTAAGACTATAGCCTTAGGTATTTTGGGAAATTTGGCGCAATATCACATGTTCATTTTATGATGGAATTTGAATTGTTTGGACAAAATACATCATGGTCATACATTTTCCAACACATTTTGATGCCTTGGGGTGAATATTAAGGGAATTTATGAACGGTCAAAAAACGCACACGAAGGTAAGACTATAGCCTTAGGTATTTTGGGAAATTTGGCGCAATATCACATGTTCATTTTATGATGGAATTTGAATTTTTTGGACAAAATACATCATGGTCATACATTTTCCAACACATTTTGATGCCTTGGGGTGAATATTAAGGGAATTTATGAACGGTCAAAAAACGCACACGAAGGTAAGACTATAGCCTTAGGTATTTTGGGAAATTTGGCGCAATATCACATGTTCATTTTATGATGGAATTTGAATTTTTGGACAAAATACATCATGGTCATACATTTTCCAACACATTTTGATGCCTTGGGGTGAATATTAAGGGAATTTATGAACGGTCAAAAAACGCACACGAAGGTAAGACTATAGCCTTAGGTATTTTGGGAAATTTGGCGCAATATCACATGTTCATTTTATGATGGAATTTGAATTGTTTGGACAAAATACATCATGGTCATACATTTTCCAACACATTTTGATGCCTTGGGGTGAATATTAAGGGAATTTATGAACGGTCAAAAAACGCACACGAAGGTAAGACTATAGCCTTAGGTATTTTGGGAAATTTGGCGCAATATCACATGTTCATTTTATGATGGAATTTGAATTTTTGGACAAAATACATCATGGTCATACATTTTCCAACACATTTTGATGCCTTGGGGTGAATATTAAGGGAATTTATGAACGGTCAAAAAACGCACACGAAGGTAAGACTATAGCCTTAGGTATTTTGGGAAATTTGGCGCAATATCACATGTTCATTTTATGATGGAATTTGAATTGTTTGGACAAAATACATCATGGTCATACATTTTCCAACACATTTTGATGCCTTGGGGTGAATATTAAGGGAATTTATGAACGGTCAAAAAACGCACACGAAGGTAAGACTATAGCCTTAGGTATTTTGGGAAATTTGGCACAATATCACATGTTCATTTTATGATGGAATTTGAATTGTTTGGACAAAATACATCATGGTCATACATTTTCCAACACATTTTGATGCCTTGGGGTGAATATTAAGGGAATTTATGAACGGTCAAAAAACGCACACGAAGGTAAGACTATAGCCTTAGGTATTTTGGGAAATTTGGCGCAATATCACATGTTCATTTTATGATGGAATTTGAATTGTTTGGACAAAATACATCATGGTCATACATTTTCCAACACATTTTGATGCCTTGGGGTGAATATTAAGGGAATTTATGAACGGTCAAAAAACGCACACGAAGGTAAGACTATAGCCTTAGGTATTTTGGGAAATTTGGCGCAATATCACATGTTCATTTTATGATGGAATTTGAATTGTTTGGACAAAATACATCATGGTCATACATTTTCCAACACATTTTGATGCCTTGGGGTGAATATTAAGGGAATTTATGAACGGTCAAAAAACGCACACGAAGGTAAGACTATAGCCTTAGGTATTTTGGGAAATTTGGCGCAATATCACATGTTCATTTTATGATGGAATTTGAATTGTTTGGACAAAATACATCATGGTCATACATTTTCCAACACATTTTGATGCCTTGGGGTGAATATTAAGGGAATTTATGAACGGTCAAAAAACGCACACGAAGGTAAGACTATAGCCTTAGGTATTTTGGGAAATTTGGCGCAATATCACATGTTCATTTTATGATGGAATTTGAATTTTTTGGACAAAATACATCATGGTCATACATTTTCCAACACATTTTGATGCCTTGGGGTGAATATTAAGGGAATTTATGAACGGTCAAAAAACGCACACGAAGGTAAGACTATAGCCTTAGGTATTTTGGGAAATTTGGCGCAATATCACATGTTCATTTTATGATGGAATTTGAATTTTTTGGACAAAATACATCATGGTCATACATTTTCCAACACATTTTGATGCCTTGGGGTGAATATTAAGGGAATTTATGAACGGTCAAAAAACGCACACGAAGGTAAGACTATAGCCTTAGGTATTTTGGGAAATTTGGCGCAATATCACATGTTCATTTTATGATGGAATTTGAATTTTTTGGACAAAATACATCATGGTCATACATTTTCCAACACATTTTGATGCCTTGGGGTGAATATTAAGGGAATTTATGAACGGTCAAAAAACGCACACGAAGGTAAGACTATAGCCTTAGGTATTTTGGGAAATTTGGCGCAATATCACATGTTCATTTTATGATGGAATTTGAATTGTTTGGACAAAATACATCATGGTCATACATTTTCCAACACATTTTGATGCCTTGGGGTGAATATTAAGGGAATTTATGAACGGTCAAAAAACGCACACGAAGGTAAGACTATAGCCTTAGGTATTTTGGGAAATTTGGCGCAATATCACATGTTCATTTTATGATGGAATTTGAATTGTTTGGACAAAATACATCATGGTCATACATTTTCCAACACATTTTGATGCCTTGGGGTGAATATTAAGGGAATTTATGAACGGTCAAAAAACGCACACGAAGGTAAGACTATAGCCTTAGGTATTTTGGGAAATTTGGCACAATATCACATGTTCATTTTATGATGGAATTTGAATTTTTGGACAAAATACATCATGGTCATACATTTTCCAACACATTTTGATGCCTTGGGGTGAATATTAAGGGAATTTATGAACGGTCAAAAAACGCACACGAAGGTAAGACTATAGCCTTAGGTATTTTGGGAAATTTGGCGCAATATCACATGTTCATTTTATGATGGAATTTGAATTGTTTGGACAAAATACATCATGGTCATACATTTTCCAACACATTTTGATGCCTTGGGGTGAATATTAAGGGAATTTATGAACGGTCAAAAAACGCACACGAAGGTAAGACTATAGCCTTAGGTATTTTGGGAAATTTGGCGCAATATCACATGTTCATTTTATGATGGAATTTGAATTGTTTGGACAAAATACATCATGGTCATACATTTTCCAACACATTTTGATGCCTTGGGGTGAATATTAAGGGAATTTATGAACGGTCAAAAAACGCACACGAAGGTAAGACTATAGCCTTAGGTATTTTGGGAAATTTGGCGCAATATCACATGTTCATTTTATGATGGAATTTGAATTGTTTGGACAAAATACATCATGGTCATACATTTTCCAACACATTTTGATGCCTTGGGGTGAATATTAAGGGAATTTATGAACGGTCAAAAAACGCACACGAAGGTAAGACTATAGCCTTAGGTATTTTGGGAAATTTGGCACAATATCACATGTTCATTTTATGATGGAATTTGAATTGTTTGGACAAAATACATCATGGTCATACATTTTCCAACACATTTTGATGCCTTGGGGTGAATATTAAGGGAATTTAGGAACGGTCAAAAAACGCACACGAAGGTAAGACTATAGCCTTAGGTATTTTGGGAAATTTGGCGCAATATCACATGTTCATTTTATGATGGAATTTGAATTGTTTGGACAAAATACATCATGGTCATACATTTTCCAACACATTTTGATGCCTTGGGGTGAATATTAAGGGAATTTATGAACGGTCAAAAAACGCACACGAAGGTAAGACTATAGCCTTAGGTATTTTGGGAAATTTGGCGCAATATCACATGTTCATTTTATGATGGAATTTGAATTGTTTGGACAAAATACATCATGGTCATATATATCCATTAATATTCACCCCAAGGCATCAAAATGTGTTGGGAAATGTATGACCATGATGTATTTTGTCCAAACAATTCAAATTCCATCATAAAATGGACAAGTGATATTGCGCCAAATTTCCCAAAATTCCTAAGGCTATAGTCTTACCTTCGTGTGCGTTTTTTGACCATTCATAAATTCCCTTAATATTCTCCACAAGGCATCAAAATGTGTTGGAAAACGTATGACCATGACGTATTTTGTCCAAACAAGTCAAATTCCATCATAAAATGAACATGTGCTATTGCGCCAAATTTCCCAAAATACCTAAGGCTATAGTCTTACCTTCATGTGCGTTTTTTGACCGTTCCTAAATTCCCTTAATATTCACCCCAAGGCATCAAAATGTGTTGGAAAATGTATGACCATGATGTATTTTGTCCAAACAATTCAAATTCCATCATAAAATGAACATGTGACATTGTGCCTAATTTCCCAAAATACCTAAGGCTATAGTCTTACCTTCGTGTGCGTTTTTTGACCATTCATAATTTCCATTAATGTTCACCCCAAGGCATCAAAATGTGTTGGGAAATGTATGACCATGATGTATTTTGTCCAAACAATTCAAATTCCATCATAAAATGGACAAGTGATATTGCGCCAAATTTCCCAAAATACATAAGGCTATAGTCTTACCTTCGTGTGCATTTTTTGACCGTTCATAAATTCCCTTAATATTCACCCCAGGGCATTGAAATGTGTTGGAAAATGTATGACCATGATGTATTTTGTCCAAAAAATTCAAATTCCATCATAAAATGAACATGTGATATTGCGCCAAATTTCCCAAAATACCTAAGGCTATAGTCTTATCTTTGTGTGCGTTTTTTGACCGTACATATATTCCCTTAATATTCACCCCAAGGCATCAAAATGTGTTGGAAAATGTATGACCATGATGTATTTTGTCCAAACAATTCAAATTCCATCATAAAATGAACATGTGATATTGTGCCAAATTTCCCAAAATACATAAGTCTATAGTCTTACCTTCGTGTGCGTTTTTTGACCGTTCATAAATTCCCTTAATATTCACCCCAAGGCATCAAAATGTATTGGAAAATGTATGACCATGATGTATTTTGTCCAAACAATTCAAATTCCATCATAAAATGAACATGTGATATTGCGCCAAATTTCCCAAAATACCTAAGGCTATAGTCTTACCTTCATGTGCGTTTTTTGACCGTTCATAAATTCCCTTAATATTCACCCCAAGGCATCAAAATGTGTTGGAAAATGTATGACCATGATGTATTTTGTCCAAAAAATTCAAATTCCATCATAAAAGGGACATGTGATATTGCGCCAAATTTCCCAAAATACCTAAGGCTATAGTCTTACCTTCGTGTGCATTTTTTGACCATTTATCAATTCCCTTAATATTCACCCCAAGGCATCAAAATGTGTTGGAAAATGTATGACCATGATGTATTTTGTCCAAACAATTCAAATTCCATCATAAAATGAACATGTGATATTGCGCCAAATTTCCCAAAATACATAAGGCTATAGTCTTACCTTCGTGTGCGTTTTTTGACCATTCATAAATTCCCTTAATATTCTCCACAAGGCATCAAAATGTGTTGGAAAATGTATGACCATGATGTATTTTGTCCAAAAAATTCAAATTCCATCATAAAATGAACATGTGATATTGCGCCAAATTTCCCAAAATACCTAAGGCTATAGTCTTACCTTCGTGTGCGTTTTTTGACCGTTCATAATTTCCATTAATGTTCACCCCAAGGCATCAAAATGTGTTGGGAAATGTATGACCATGATGTATTTTGTCCAAACAATTCAAATTCCATCATAAAATGGACAAGTGATATTGCGCCAAATTTCCCAAAATACCTAAGGCTATAGTCTTACCTTCGTGTGCATTTTTTGACCGTTCATAAATTCCCTTAATATTCACCCCAAGGCATCAAAATGTGTTGGAAAATGTATGACCATGATGTAATTTGTCCAAAAAATTCAAATTCCATCATAAAATGAACATGTGATATTGTCGCCAAATTTCCCAAAATACCTAAGGCTATAGTCTTACCTTCGTGTGCGTTTTTTGACCATTCATAAATTCCCTTAATATTCACCCCAAGGCATTAAAATGTGTTGGAAAATGTATGACCATGATGTATTTTGTCCAAAAAATTCAAATTCCATCATAAAATGAACATGTGATGTTTCGCCAAATTTCCCAAAATACATAAGGCTATAGTCTTACCTTCGTGTGCGTTTTTTGACCGTTCCTAAATTCCCTTAATATTCACCCCAAGGCATCAAAATGTGTTGGAAAATGTATGACCATGATGTATTTTGTCCAAACAATTCAAATTCCATCATAAAATGAACATGTGATATTGCGCCAAATTTCCCAAAATACCTAAGGCTATAGTCTTACCTTCGTGAGCGTTTTTTGACCGTTCATAAATTCCCTTAATATTCACCCCAAGGCATCAAAATGTGTTGGAAAATGTATGACCATGATGTATTTTGTCCAAACAATTCAAATTCCATCATAAAATGAACATGTGATATTGCGCCAAATTTCCCAAAATACCTAAGGCTATAGTCTTACCTTCGTGTGCGTTTTTTGACAGTTCATAAATTCCCTTAATATTCACCCCAAGGCATCAAAATGTGTTGGAAAAACGTATGACCATGATGTATTTTGTCCAAAAAAATTCAAATTCCATCATAAAATGAACATGTGATATTGCGCCAAATTTCCCAAAATACCTAAGGCTATAGTCTTACCTTCGTGTGCGTTTTTTGACCGTTCCTAAATTCCCTTAATATTCACCCCAAGGCATCAAAATGTGTTGGAAAATGTATGACCATGATGTATTTTGTCCAAAGCAATTCAAATTCCATCATAAAATGAACATGTGATATTGCGCCAAATTTCCCAAAATACCTAAGGCTATAGTCTTACCTTCGTGTGCGTTTTTTGACCATTCATAAATTCCCCTAATATTCACTCCAAGGCATTAAAATGTGTTGGAAAATGTATGACCATGATGTATTTTGTCCAAACAATTCAAATTCCATCATAAAATGGACAAGTGATATTGCGCCAAATTTCCCAAAATACCTAAGGCTATAGTCTTACCTTCGGTGCATTTTTTGACCGTTCATAAATTCCCTTAATATTCACCCCAGGGCATTGAAATGTGTTGGAAAATGTATGACCATGATGTATTTTGTCCAAAAAATTCAAATTCCATCATAAAATGAACATGTGATATTGCGCCAAATTTCCCAAAATACATAAGGCTATAGTCTTACCTTCGTGTGCATTTTTTGACCATTCATAAATTCCCTTAATATTCACCCCAAGGCATCAAAATGTGTTGGAAAACGTATGACCATGATGTATTTTGTCCAAACAATTCAAATTCCATCATAAAATGAACATGTGATATTGCGCCAAATTTCCCAAAATACCTAAGGCTATAGTCTTACCTTCGTGTGCGTTTTTTGACCATTCATAAATTCCCTTAATATTCACCCCAAGGCATCAAAATGTGTTGGAAAACGTATGACCATGATGTATTTTGTCCAAACAATTCAAATTCCATCATAAAATGAACATGTGATATTGCGCCAAATTTCCCAAAATACCTAAGGCTATAGTCTTACCTTCGTGTGCGTTTTTTGACCGTTCATAAATTCCCTTAATATTCACGCCAAGGCATCAAAATGTGTTGGAAAATGTATGACCATGATGTATTTTGTCCAAAAAATTCAAATTCCATCATAAAATGGACATGTGATATTGTGCCAAATTTCCCAAAATACCTAAGGCTATAGTCTTACCTTCGTGTGCATTTTTTGACCATTCATCAATTCCCTTAATATTCACCCCAAGGCATCAAAATGTGTTGGAAAATGTATGACCATGATGTATTTTGTCCAAACAATTCAAATTCCATCATAAAATGAACATGTGATATTGCGCCAAATTTCCCAAAATACCTAAGGCTATAGTCTTACCTTCGTGTGCATTTTTTGACCATTCATAAATTCCCTTAATATTCACCCCAAGGCATCAAAATGTGTTGGAAAACGTATGACCATGATGTATTTTGTCCAAACAATTCAAATTCCATCATAAAATGAACATGTGATATTGCGCCAAATTTCCCAAAATACCTAAGGCTATAGTCTTACCTTCGTGTGCGTTTTTTGACCGTTCCTAAATTCCCTTAATATTCACCCCAAGGCATCAAAATGTGTTGGAAAATGTATGACCATGATGTATTTTGTCCAAACAATTCAAATTCCATCATAAAATGAACATGTGATATTGCGCCAAATTTCCCAAAATACCTAAGGCTATAGTCTTACCTTCGTGTGCGTTTTTTGACCGTTCCTAAATTCCCTTAATATTCACCCCAAGGCATCAAAATGTGTTGGAAAATGTATGACCATGATGTATTTTGTCCAAACAATTCAAATTCCATCATAAAATGAACATGTGATATTGCGCCAAATTTCCCAAAATACCTAAGGCTATATAGTCTTACCTTCGTGTGCGTTTTTTGACCGTTCATAAATTCCCTTAATATTCACCCCAAGGCATCAAAATGTGTTGGAAAATGTATGACCATGATGTATTTTGTCCAAACAATTCAAATTCCATCATAAAATGAACATGTGATATTGCGCCAAATTTCCCAAAATACCTAAGGCTATAGTCTTACCTTCGTGTGCGTTTTTTGACCGTTCATAAATTCCCTTAATATTCACCCCAAGGCATCAAAATGTGTTGGAAAACGTATGACCATGATGTATTTTGTCCAAACAATTCAAATTCCATCATAAAATGAACATGTGATATTGCGCCAAATTTCCCAAAATACCTAAGGCTATAATCTTATCTTTGTGTGCGTTTTTTGACCGTACATATATTCCCTTAAAATTCACCCCAAGGCATCAAAATGTGTTGGAAAATGTATGACCATGATGTATTTTGTCCAAACAATTCAAATTCCATCATAAAATGAACATGTGATATTGTGCCAAATTTCCCAAAATACATAAGTCTATAGTCTTACCTTCGTGTGCGTTTTTTAACTGTTCATAAATTCCCTTAATATTCACCCCAAGGCATCAAAATGTGTTGGAAAATGTATGACCATGATGTATTTTGTCCAAACAATTCAAATTCCATCATAAAATGAACATGTGATATTGCGCCAAATTTCCCAAAATACCTAAGGCTATAGTCTTACCTTCGTGTGCGTTTTTTGACCGTTCATAAATTCCCTTAATATTCACCCCAAGGCATCAAAATGTGTTGGAAAATGTATGACCATGATGTATTTTGTCCAAACAATTCAAATTCCATCATAAAATGGACATGTGATATTGCGCCAAATTTCCCAAAATACCTAAGGCTATAGTCTTACCTACGTGTGCATTTTTGACCGTTCACAAATTCCCTTAATGTTCACCCCAAGGCATCAAAATGTGTTGGAAAATGTATGACCATGATGTATTTTGTCCAAACAATTCAAATTCCATCATAAAATGAACATGTGATATTGCGCCAAATTTCCCAAAATACCTAAGGCTATAGTCTTACCTTCGTGTGCGTTTTTTGACCGTTCCTAAATTTCCCTTAATATTCACCCCAAGGCATCAAAATGTGTTGGAAAATGTATGACCTTGATGTATTTTGTCCAAAACAATTCAAATTCCATCATAAAATGAACATGTGATATTGCGCCAAATTTCCCAAAATACCTAAGGCTATAGTCTTACCTTCGTGTGCGTTTTTTGACCGTTCATAAATTCCCTTAATATTCACCCCAAGGCATCAAAATGTGTTGGAAAATGTATGACCATGATGTATTTTGTCCAAAAAATTCAAATTCCATCATAAAATGAACATGTGATATTGCGCCAAATTTCCCAAAATACCTAAGGCTATAGTCTTACCTTCGTGTGCGTTTTTTGACCGTTCATAAATTCCCTTAATATTCACCCCAAGGCATCAAAATGTGTTGGAAAATGTATGACCATGATGTATTTTGTCCAAAACAATTCAAATTCCATCATAAAATGAACATGTGATATTGCGCCAAATTTCCCAAAATACATAAGGCTATAGTCTTACCTTCGTGTGCGTTTTTTGACCGTTCATAAATTCCCTTAATATTCACCCCAAGGCATCAAAATGTGTTGGAAAATGTATGACCATGATGTATTTTGTCCAAACAATTCAAATTCCATCATAAAATGAACATTGATGTTTGCGCCAAATTTCCCAAAATACATAAGGCTATAGTCTTACCTTCGTGTGCGTTTTTTGACCGTTCCTAAATTCCTTAATATTCACCCCAAGGCATCAAAATGTGTTGGAAAAATGTATGACCATGATGTATTTTGTCCAAACAATTCAAATTCCATCATAAAATGAACATGTGATATTGCGCCAAATTTCCCAAAATACCTAAGGCTATAGTCTTACCTTCGTGTGCGTTTTTTGACCGTTCATAAATTCCCTTAATATTCACCCCAAGGCATCAAAATGTGTTGGAAATGTATGACCATGATGTATTTTGTCCAAAAATTCAAATTCCATCATAAAATGAACATGTGATATTGCGCCAAATTTCCCAAAATACCTAAGGCTATAGTCTTACCTTCGTGTGCGTTTTTTGACCGTTCATAAATTCCCTTAATATTCACCCCAAGGCATCAAAATGTGTTGGAAAATGTATGACCATGATGTATTTTGTCCAAAACAATTCAAATTCCATCATAAAATGAACATGTGATATTGCGCCAAATTTCCCAAAATACCTAAGGCTATAGTCTTACCTTCGTGTGCGTTTTTTGACCGTTCATAATTCCCTTAATATTCACCCCAAGGCATCAAAATGTGTTGGAAAATGTATGACCATGATGTATTTTGTCCAAACAATTCAAATTCCATCATAAAATGAACATGTGATATTGCGCCAAATTTCCCAAAATACCTAAGGCTATAGTCTTACCTTCG
>NW_023494839.1:0-6223 GCF_904425465.1 Colossoma macropomum | reverse complement strand
TGTGACACCACCACATAAGGGGACCTGTGGAGTACCTATTTTTAATGATCAACACTAACATAGATTTCAGGTAGTGTTATTTAGGTTACCCCACAGAAAATAAAGTCTCTAATTTCCTTTATGACTTATCACTGGGATGGTCTGATAGAAGTTGTGGCCTCATCTTATGTCTGGTATTTTTATTATGTCATCCATATTTTTTGTTTGAAAATGTTTCCTGGGCATTCCAACGGGGACTCTTATTTTGAATATAAACCCTGGTTTGGGAACAGGAAAGGGAAGTGTGGCAGCCATTTTCTTGGAGGATCAAGTTTGGGGAAGACAGGCCTGGTGGAGCCTGGCTGTTCAAGCCCTAACTAACTTTTACTCCTTTTTTTTTACTCATCTCTGTCCTTGAAGAGTGGATCCCTCTCTAACTGTGGAGTTACCTCAAGGAACTGGGTGAGCTCATTCCTGTTTTTTGTTTTTTTTTTGCATTGCTGGGCCTTTTTTGATTTTTGATTGTTGGGTATTTTTGGGACACTGTTTGCTTGGACTATGGTGGTAGTTGGACATTTTTTGGACGACTTCTTTTTTTGGATTCAATAGAGACAATCTTTAATAACTCTATCCCATCTAACGGACTTCTGCTTCAGATCTTATATTCTACTGCTTCTCTGCTTGTTTGCTGGTGCTGTTGCTGTTGCAGATGCTGTTAGTGTTGTCTGTTCTGGGGAATAAGAATAAGTAAAAGCTAACTTGTGCAGGCTCTGTTGTGTTCTGGTGCTCATGTTTTTTTTTCTCTCACCAAATTAGTGATCGGATTTTATTAGTAACTGCTGAGTTGATCAGATTGTTACAGATGGTGGCCCGTACGGGGAACTAATAGTCTATACGTGGTGAGATTTAGTTATTATTTATTTGTATTCTTCAGTACATTTAGCAGACAACAGTCAGTCATGGATTCAAGTAGGCTCCAGTCATCAGTAGAGGCTGTTGGCCAAGTAGAGACAGACCCTAGCTCAGATAGGGGTGGTGTTACAGAGTCCCCTTCCTTTATCCCTGGGCCTGGTGTCACTTATAGAAATCCAGTTCCTGTGGCTGAGATCAGTTCATTACTTGGTGAACTCTACATCAATAGTGAAGCTGGAGAAAGTGATGAGGAAGAACATACATCCCAGAGACCTACAGGGAGCATCATTGACCGCCTTGAATCTGAAGTCACAGGCCTGTCCCAAGCTGTTCAGACACTGAAAACTGAAATGAGGAACTTACAGGAGGATTTTCTAACAGCCAGTGAAAGTGCAACAAACCGAGAAGTTATGCTCAGAGAGAGTATGGATCAGAGGTTTGAGGCCCTGGAAGAACTAATTAAAAGGTCCCTAAACCAACTTGAACAAGGTGTGGTTGAGTGTCTGCAAAGGAGAGATGAGCAGTGGAAAAGGGAGATGACTCGCTTGAGATCCAGCACTCCTTTGACCAAGGCATCTTTCTTCCCAGTAACTCCTACAGTGGAAGGCCCATGCTCAGTCAACAGTGCATCCTTATACTCAAAACCACCCATTCATCTGGAATTCCCCACTTTTGGAGAATCAAGAGATGCAGCGGGGGTTTTGGATTTTATGGAAAAGTGTGAGAACTTTCTATCTTTAAGACACTTAACTGATAATGAGCTTATGGCTACCCTCAATGCTGTTTTAACAGGGCCAGCTAGAAGCTGGTGGATGGCTGAGAAGAACAAAATCCACAACTGGGCTGGTTTCAAGAGAGCATTTTTGGCAGCTTTTCTCCCCACAGACTATATGACTGAAGTCGAAGAACAACTTAAAGCCATGGTCCAAGAACCAGACCAATGCATTCGGGACTTCGCCTATGACTACAGAGCCCTTTGTCTGAAATGGAAGAACGACTTGCCAGAAGTAGAATTGGTCAGGAGAATACTGAACAACTGCAATCCTGCACTGGCAGGGAGCCTAAGAGGGACAGTACATACTGTGGAGCAATTGGTCAAGGTCGGGTCCATGGTGGAAAGGGATTTAAATGCCAAAAAAGACTACTGGGCCAGGGTGAACCAACTTAAAGCACAGGACAAAGGCAGAAAAAAAACATCTCGTCCTAAAGAAGCCAATCCTCAGTCTCCACATTTAGCTTTAGTTCAATCTGTGTCACCTCCACTGCTAAAGATTGCCATTGCTGTACGAGGCTTTCAGGTGGAGGCAGTGTTGGACACTGGCTGTACTTACACCTTGATGCAGAAGCAACTCTGGGAGGCCATGAACAGACCAGGAGAACCACTGACCAAAGAATTAAATCGGTCATTCATTCTGGCTGACGGGAAGATCCACTCCCCTGAGGGGAAAGTCCAGCTGTCATATGAGTGGCATGAACTTTTGGTGACAGCGGACACTTACATCATGACCAACACACAACTGGTGTTTCCTCTGGTCTTAGGACTAGATTTTTTGAGTAAGTCTGGTGTTCAACTGAATGTTGGGGAGCGCAACTACAGCCTGAAGATCAGAGGAAGGTGGAGTGTTTTTCCTTTTCTGTCGTCTGGGGTGACAAGCCACTCCTGTGTAAAACCCAGAGAGCCAAAAGTCAGCCTTTATGTGGCTTTACCTCTTGAAAGTGAACAGGTGTTGGAAGCCACAAGTTCTTTCCAAACACAGGACTTTGATGGACTACTGAAAAGCCATCCACCTGAGTTGCAACCTCTCTTTCAGAAATGGTCATCAGTCTGCTCAGAAAAGCTGGGAAGGACAAGCAAGATCAAGCATCATATTCTGACCACTGATGAAATCCCTGTCCGTTCCAGAGCTTATCGAGTCTCTCCAGTGAAGAGAGAGGTAATAAGACTGGAGATTGAAAGCATGTGCAAGGCAGGCATAATAGAGCCATCTGATTCGTCCTGGGCTTCTCCAGTGGTAATTGTACCCAAGCCTGATGGAAGCAACCGTTTCTGTGTTGACTATCGGCGGCTAAATGCCAAGACTCCCCAGGACGCTTACCCCATGCCCCTTGTGCATGATATCTTGGAGTCTTTATATGGAGCCAAATATTTTAGCACCCTTGACCTGAAGTCAGGCTATTGGCAGGTCGAAATGGATGAACGCAGCAAGGAAAAGACTGCTTTTATCAGTCCATTTGGTCTGTACCATTTTTTGACCATGCCCTTTGGTCTCAAAAATGCCGGAGCCACATTTCAAAGGCTGATGGAGCAAGTGCTCGGGGAGCTGAGAGGATCCATCTGCTTTGTTTACATAGATGATGTCATAATCTATTCTCAGACAAAGGCCCAACACCTGAGGGACTTGGAGACAGTTTTTGAGAGGCTCAGGGAAGCACACCTTACCCTGAACTTAAAAAAATGCCATTTTCTCAGAACTGAGCTAAAGTTCTTGGGACATGTTGTGTCTGGAGAAGGGGTCAAGGTAGACCCAGAAAAAAACATCGCCGTATCTGCATATCCTACCCCCCATGACCTACCTTCCTTACAGCGTTTCCTCGGGCTTGTAGGCTGGTATCATAAGTTTATTCCACATTTTGCAGAGTTGGCAGCTCCCTTGAACCATCTCAGACGGAAAGGAGTAGTATGGGTGTGGACTGAAGACTGTCAAAGAAGCGTGGACAAACTGAAGGCTGCCCTCCAACAAGCCCCGGTGCTCGCACAGCCCTGTCCTCTTCATTCCTTTCAGGTGCATACAGATGCAAGCAATGTAGGACTTGGAGCTGTGCTTACACAGATAGTAGATGGAGAAGAGAAGGTCATTGCGTATGCCTCCAGGAGCCTGAGGGGTGCCGAATTTAACTACTCAACCTCTGAAAAGGAATGCCTCGCCGTTGTCTGGGCTGTGGAGAAATGGTATTATTACCTGGAGGGAAGTCCATTTGTTGTTTACACAGATCATGCTGCTCTCACTTGGGCTTTCAATTCTCCCAAATCCACATCCAGACTGACCAGATGGACCATAAGGCTTCAGCGTTTTGACTTTCAAGTCAAATACCGAAAGGGATGCATGAACATGGTGCCAGATGCTCTATCTCGTTCTACACATTTGCTGGACCATGCGCTTGTGGCTACCTGTGTGACAAAGGGTCCCCACACTTGGAATGCCATGCTACCCATGAGTCTGGCTGATATAAATCTGGCCCAGGGTGAGGATGACTACATCAAAGAGTTGAGGGAACAGTGTAAAACTAGTAGCACCCAGAAAGATCGCATAAGATGGGAAATGCAGCAAGACATATTATACAGAGTCATACCATGTGCTGGAGGAGGGGTCAAATACCAGCTGGTGGTGCCCAAATCTCTGACTGTCCCTTTTCTCGAGTACTTCCATGATAGTCCACTAGGAGCACATCTGGGAAGGATGAAGACGCTCCTCAGAATCCTGGAGGTTGCCTGGTGGCCTGAAGTACGTAAGGATGTGTGGCAACATGTCAAAGAATGCCCTGTCTGTCAGAAGTACAAGCCCTCCAATACCAAGCCCTCTGGGTACCTTCAGGGCACTGAGATCAAAGAGCCCGGTTATATGCTTGGAATGGATCTTATGGGACCTTTTCCAAAGAGTAAGAAGGGCAATGTCTACTTGTTTGTCATAGTGGATTACTTCACCAAGTGGATTGAACTTTACCCCTTGCGGGACAGCAAGGGTCATCGCCTCTGCAAAATCCTGAGAGAAGAAATCTTCACTAGGTGGGGTGTGCCAAAATATGTCTTGTCTGATCGAGGGCCTCAGTTTCTCAGCCAACTGATGGCAGACCTGTGTAAAACCTGGGGAGTCATTCAGAAACTTACAACTAGTTACCATCCACAGACCAACCTTACGGAACGGGTCAATAAAGTTTTGAAGACAATGATGGCCTCATATGTGAAAGAGAATCACAGGGACTGGGATAAGTGGCTGTTTGAATTCAGGTTCGCCGTTAACAATGCCAGGCACGAAACCACAAAGAACACACCTGCTGAGCTGGCATTGGGCAGAACTCTGAAGGGTCCTTTGGAGAGACTCATCCACCATCATGCTGTGACGCCAAATCATCCCTCATATTCCCTTGTGGAGAGGCAACACCAGCTCAACAAGGAGGTGAGACGCTCAGCTCATGCAGCACAGCTCAGACAGGCCAGGTATTATAATACCCGAAGGAAAGATGCGCACTTTCAAGCGGGAGACCTGGTTTGGGTGCGTGCTCATCATACCTCTAAAGCTTCTGAACATTTCTCTGCTAAATTAGCACCCAAGTGGATGGGGCCTGTCAAGGTGGAGAAGAAGCTTGGTCCAGTGAATTATGTAGTCATGGGATTGCGCCCTGGTGACCAACAGGACGTTGTACATGTGGCAAATTTGAAACAGTACTTTGGTGCTGTTCCCCGGTAGCCTCCAGCTGGGGGGGGGGACTATGTGACACCACCACATAAGGGGACCTGTGGAGTACCTATTTTTAATGATCAACACTAACATAGATTTCAGGTAGTGTTATTTAGGTTACCCCACAGAAAATAAAGTCTCTAATTTCCTTTATGACTTATCACTGGGATGGTCTGATAGAAGTTGTGGCCTCATCTTATGTCTGGTATTTTTATTATGTCATCCATATTTTTTGTTTGAAAATGTTTCCTGGGCATTCCAACGGGGACTCTTATTTTGAATATAAACCCTGGTTTGGGAACAGGAAAGGGAAGTGTGGCAGCCATTTTCTTGGAGGATCAAGTTTGGGGAAGACAGGCCTGGTGGAGCCTGGCTGTTCAAGCCCTAACTAACTTTTACTCCTTTTTTTTTACTCATCTCTGTCCTTGAAGAGTGGATCCCTCTCTAACTGTGGAGTTACCTCAAGGAACTGGGTGAGCTCATTCCTGTTTTTTGTTTTTTTTTTGCATTGCTGGGCCTTTTTTGATTTTTGATTGTTGGGTATTTTTGGGACACTGTTTGCTTGGACTATGGTGGTAGTTGGACATTTTTTGGACGACTTCTTTTTTTGGATTCAATAGAGACAATCTTTAATAACTCTATCCCATCTAACGGACTTCTGCTTCAGATCTTATATTCTACTGCTTCTCTGCTTGTTTGCTGGTGCTGTTGCTGTTGCTGTTGCAGATGCTGTTAGTGTTGTCTGTTCTGGGGAATAAGAATAAGTAAAAGCTAACTTGTGCAGGCTCTGTTGTGTTCTGGTGCTCATGTTTTTTTTTCTCACCAAATTAGTGATCGGATTTTATTAGTAACTGCTGAGTTGATCAGATTGTTAC
>NW_023494838.1:0-7994 GCF_904425465.1 Colossoma macropomum | reverse complement strand
AAAGAGACGAGAGTAAAAAGCCTCATAGAAGAAAAGAAAGAGAGACAGAAAAGAAGAGAGAAGCAGAGAAGAAGAGAGAGAAGAGAGAAGAAGATAAGAAGGAAGAATAGAGATAGAGAGAGAAGAGAAGAGACAGACAGAGGAAAAGAAGTAGAGAAGAAGATAGAGGAAGTAGAGAGAGAGAGAAGAGAGAGAGCAAGAAAGAGAGAAGAAGAAAGAAGAAGAGACCAGCAAGAGAACGAAGAGAGAGCAGAAGAGACAGAGAAGAAGAAGAAAGAGAAAGAGAGAAGAAAGAGAGAGGAAGACAGAGCAGAAGATCAGAAGAAGAAGAAGAAGAGAAGAAGAAGAAAGAGATAGAAGCACAGAAGAGAAAAAGAAGAAGAAGAGATAGAACAGAAGAGAAGAGCAGAAGAGTAGAGAAGATAGGCAGATTGAGAAAAGAGAAGAGAAGAGATAGAGAAGAGAGAAAGAGAAAAGAGAAGAGAGAGAGAAAGCAGAGAAGCAAGCTGAAAGAAGACAGAAGAAGAAGAATAGAAAAGAAGAAAGAGATAGCAGAGAGAAGAGGAAGAAGAAGAGAAAGAGAAGAAGAGAGAGAGAAGAAGCAAAGCAAGAAGAGAAGACAGAAGATAGTAAAGAAGAGGAGAAGATAGAGAGAAGAAAGAAGAAGAGAGAAGAGAAGGAGGATCAAGAAGAAGAGCAAGATAGAGAGAAGACAGAGAGAGAAGAAGAGATAGAAGAGAGAGAGAAGAGAAGAAAGAGAGAGATGACAGAAGATAGAGATAAGAAGCAGACAGAGAAGAGACAGATAGAAGCAGATACAGAAGAAGAAGACAGAAAGGAAGGAGTAAGAGA
Source organism: Colossoma macropomum (assembly GCF_904425465.1). Lineage (NCBI taxonomy): Eukaryota > Metazoa > Chordata > Actinopteri > Characiformes > Serrasalmidae > Colossoma > Colossoma macropomum. The sequence goes on along the minus strand of NW_023494838.1, from coordinate 7,142 downwards.
GAAGAAGAGAGGAAGAAGAAAGAAAGACGAAGAGAGAAGAGGAGGAGACAGAAAGAAGATATGACGAAGAAGAGAGAGGAGAAAGAAAGAGAGATATAGAATGGAAAGACAGAAGAAGAGGAAGAGAGAAGAAGAAGATAGAAGAAGAGAAGTATAGAGAAGAGAGAGAAGAAGAAGAAGAGAAAGAGAGCAGAGAAAGACGAAGAAGAAGAGAAGAAAGGAGAAGAAGAGAAGAAGAGCCACAGAGAATGAAGAAGAAGATAGAAGAGAGAGAACAAGAGATAGAGATAAGCAGAGAAGAGAAGATCAGAGCAAGAGAATAGAAGAGAGAAGAAGGGAAGAATTAGGAAAGAAAAGAGAAAGAAGAAGAAGAAGACAGGAAGAGAAGAGAAAGAAAGGAGACGAAGAAAGAATGAGAGAGAAGAACCAAGACAGAGAACAGAGAGAGAGAATAGAAGAAAGAGAGAAGAAGATAAGAGAGAATAGAAGAGAGAAGACGAGACAGAAGAGAAGAAGAGAGATAGAGAAGAAGAGCAGAAAAGATAGATAGAGAAGAGAAGGGGCAAGAAGAGCAGAAAAGAAGAGAAAGAGAAGAGAGAAGAAGAGAGAAGAAGAGAAGAGATACAGAGAGAAGATAGGAGAAGAAGAAGAAAGATTAAAAGAGAGGAAGAGACAGAAGAAGAGAGATAGAGAGAGAAAGAAGAGAAGAAGAAGAGAGAAGAGAAAGAAGAGATAGAAGAAGCGATAGAAGAAGAAGAAAGAGCAGAAGAGAGAGACAGCAAAGAAGAGAAGAAGATAGAGATAGAGAGAAGAGAGAAGAGAGAAGAGATCGTAGAGAGAGAGAGAGAGAGAAGACGAGAGAGAGAAGACGAGAAGAAGAAGAAGAAGAAAGAAGAGCATGAGAAGAAGAGAAGACAGAAGAGAAGAAGAAGAGAAGAGAGAATTAGAGAAACGGATAGATAAGGAGAGAAGAAGAGAAGAAGTAGAAGAAGAATAGGAGAAAGAGACAGGAAGACGCAGAGAAGAAGAAGCAGAAGAAGACGACAAGAAGAGAGAAGAGAAGAGAGAAGAAGAGAAGAGAAGAGAAGAGATAGAGAAGATAGAGGAGAAGAGAACAGAGAGAAGAAGAGAGAGATCAGAAGAAGGAGAGAGATTAGAGAGAAGAAGAAAGAGAGAAAGAAGAGAGAGAAGAAAGAAGAGAAAGATACGATAAGAAGAAGAAGAGAGATAAGAAGAGAGAGCCAAAGAAGAAGAGATAGTACAGACGAAGCAGACAGAGAAGATAGGAGAGAGAGAAAGAAGATAGAAGAAGAGAAGAAAGAAGAAGCAGAAGAGAGAAGGAGAGAAGAAGAGAAGAAGAAGAGTAGAAGATGAAAGATAGGAGAGAGAAGAGATAGAGAGCAAGAATAGAAGAGAAGAAGAGGAGAAGAGAGAAGAGAGAGAGAGAAGAAGAGGACAGAGATAGAGAAGATAAGAAGAGAAGAGAAGAAGAAGAGAGCATAGAGAGATTTAGAAGAAAGATAAGAGAGAAGAGAAGATAGAAGCAAGAACTTTAGAGAGAGAAAGAATGATAGACAGAAGAAAGAGAAGAGAGAAGAAGAAAATAGAGAAGAGAGGAAGAATTAGAGAAGAGACAGAAGAGAAGTACGAGAAGAGGAAGACCCACGCGAAGAGAAGAGGAAGAGAAGATGAGAGAGAAGATTAGAGAGAAGAGAAAGAGAAGAGAAGAGACAGAGAGAAAGAGAGGAGACGAAGATAGGAAGAAGTAGAGAAAGAAGGAAGAAGAAGAAGAAGAGAGAAAGAAGAGAAGATAAGAGAAGAAGAGAGACGCAAGAATTGAAGAAAGAAGACAGTAGAGGATAGGAGATACAGAAGGAGAGGCAGAAGAAAAGGAAGAGAGAAGAATTTAGAAGAAGAAGAAGAAGAAGAGAGCAGAAGAGAGAGATAGAAGATAAAGATAAGAAGACAGAAGAAGAGAAAGAGAAAGCGAGAAGAGACAGAAGAGAGAGAAGAGTAGAAGAGAACGAAGGAGAGAATTTGGGGAAGAAGAAGAGAGATAGAGAAGACAGAAGAGAACGAGAGAAGAAGAGTAGGAGAAGAGAGAAGAAGAAGATAAAGAAGAAGTAGAGAGAGAGAAGAAGAAGAGCAGAGAAGAGCAGAAGAGACAGGTAGAAGAGAAAGAGAAGAGCAGACAAGAAAGGAGAAGAAGAAGAAGAAGAAGACGATGAAGAAGGAAAGAAAGAGAAGGAAGAAGCGAGAAGAGAGAGAAGAGAGAAGATAGAATAGAAGAAGATAGAGAGAGGAAGAGAAGAGAAAGAAGAGATAGAAAGAGAAGATAGCCAGAGATAGAAAGAAGAGAAGGAGAAGGAAGAGAAGAAGAGAAGAAGCTAAAGAGAGAAGAAAGAGAGAGAGAGAAGGAAGGAAGAAAGCAGAAGAGGAGATAAGACAGAGAGAAGAAGATAGAAAGAGATAGAAGAAGAAGAAGAAGAATTAGAGAAGAAGAGAAAGAAGAGAGAAGAAGAAGAAGAGAGAGATAGAGAAGAAGAGAAGCAGAAGAGAGAGAGAAGAGAATTCAGATAAGAAGAGAAGAAGAAGAGAAGAGAGAGAAGAGAGCTAGACGAGAAGAGAGAGAAGAAGAAAGAAGCAGAAGAGAAAGAAGAAGAGAAAGAAAGAAGAGAGAAGAAGAGAGAGAGAGAAGAAGCAAGAGAGAAGAGAGAAGAGAGAAGATAGACAGAGAGAAGAGAAGCGAGAAGAGATAAGAAGAAGAAGAAGAGTAGAAGAAGAAAGCAAGCAGAAAGAGAATAGAAGAAGAGAGAGAAGAAGAGAATTAGAAGAAGAAGAGAAGACCTCAGAGAAAGAGAGAGAGAAAGAGAAGAAGAGAAGACACGAAGCGATGAGAAGAGAGAAGAGAGATAAGAAAGAGAAGAGAGAAAGAAGAAGGAGAGAAGAAGAAGGAGAAGAGAGATAGAGAAGAGAGAAGAACAGAGAAGAGAGAAAGATAGGAGAGAGAAGAAGAGAGAGAAAGCAGTAGATTAGAAGAAGAAGAAGAGAATCGAAAGAGGAGAAGACGAGAGAAGAGAAGAAAGGAAGAGAGAGAGAAGAAGATAGAAGAGAGAGAAGGGATAAGAGAAGAAAAGAAGACGAGAAGAAGAAAGAGAAGAAGAGAAGAGAAAGAGAAGAAGAGAAGAAGAAGAGAGAAGAAGAAGAAGAAGAAAAGAGGAGAGAGAGATAGAAAGAGAGATCAGAGAGAAGAGAAGAAGAGAGAAGAGAAAAGAAGAGAGAAGAGAGAAGAAGAAGAGAAAGAGAAGAGAGAAGAAGAAGAAAGAAGAAAGAAGAGAGAGAAGAAGATAGAAGAGAAGAAAGAGGAAGAGATAGGAGAAAGAAGAAAGAGAAGAGAGAAGATGAGAAGAGGAGAAGGAAGAGAGAAAGAAGAGAAAGAGATAGAAGAGAAGAAAGAGAAGAAGAAAGAAGAGAGAAGAGAAGATAGAAGAGAGAGAGAGAGAAAGAGAGAAAGTAAGGAGAGAGAGAAGAGAAGAAAGAGAGAGAAAAGAAGAAGAAGAAGAAGAGAAGAAGAGAAAGAGATGCCTTTTAGTCTAGTGAGCCTTTTCGGCTAGTAAGAGGTCGAGAAGGCCTTCTTTAAAACAGTTTAGTGGAACCAGAATTAAATATAGCCATTTCATAATAACATTCACCTACCCTATAGCATATGCAGCTGTGCTGTAGCATCCTCTGTTGGTCTGTTAAATGGGGAACTCACCAATTTTTTCAAAAGATCCGCATAATAAAATGGTTGAGATGGTAAGAGTGATCAGAGTGGTTGGTGTAAAAGGTTCGGATGTCTTTGCAGTGGTGGTGATAGGAAACAGGGGTCGCCGTTCTACAAACACAGATATACACATTTTTATTACGCAAAACCCACCTGTGAACTTACACTGCTACTCTGAGTCTTATATGACTGTTGATAATGGCACATGAGTCATAAATCTGACATATGATTTTTTGTGGTGTTGTACTTATATTTCTGTGCCTTACAGTGCCCTGCATTGTACCCCTTGACCCTGAATGAACTAAAATACCTGTAGTAAAACACATTGTAGCACAAGACTTTATAATAAAACTGTCATAACAAACCAAACACCAAACAGTGCAGGCCGTGTATCAAAACATTTCAGGTGCTATCCTTCGGTGAGCAGCTTTAGAGGGGACGTCTGGTCCTTATCACCACCACAACAGTGCTGACCAGTTGGTCTCTCTAGAACGGCACGAACTATGCAAACACCCAACCCACACACTGAAAGACTCATGTTTACATCTAACATTCAATATGTAGAAAAATTCGCGCGCCGAGTTCTCACCCGTGAAACCGTGAAGTTGAGCTCTACAGTAAGAAGTAACCCAAGCAGGCTGTCAAAGACCCAGCTTCCTTTCAAACAGTGATTTCGTCCACTAAGCCCTACATACCTATAAATGTTCCGTTCGCCAGCTACCGGCTCTTGATTCCTTGCAGTTTATGTATCCAGTATCCACAGGCTTTCATCCACCATTTCCTATTAAACTATACGCGCGTTCATGATGGAGTCTCCACATACGGAACAGGTGTTTCAGAGCTTCTCGGCACACAACAAGGTTAAACACCAAGGTTCCTCACGAATGAGCACAAACAGCGGTTCTCCTGACCCAAATGATGTAGGGTGTTGACTTTGGTAACATAGCTGGGCTACAGTGCCCTCTGCTGTTGCTACGAATACAACAATTAGTGGATGGGCAAGGAGGAATCAGCGCAGTGTCACAGCTGAACTTCTGATTTTGGCTCTTACCCGAGAGAGACATTTCACAAAATGCAATAACGGTAGCTAAAGCCATGGCAGCCAACCGCAAGCCTCAGAGAGCAGCGTGTGAAGGCCGCGCTCGGTCTCACACTGGAGGTTAAGTCGTAGCGTACAGGGAAGGCCTACGAAACAGGAGACGACTAAAGCAATTAAGTTATAGAGCAGCTCAAGACACTTCTTACATGTTAAACAAAAAAGAAAAAAAAGTTAAGTGCATTTTTTCATCTTTCTGTTTTTTTTCCCTCAGAAATAGTGACATTACAGACACCCAGCTGGTCCCCCCACTCCACAGCTTGAGACACGTCTGAAGACACACTTACGAAGACACATTAAGACATCTTGAGGTATGTTTTAAGAAATGAGGACGTGTCTTTAAGCCATGTCTGTAGACAGTCTTAAGATGTCTTGATCGTTATTAATCTCTAAAACTCTAATCACACATAATTGTGATAATAAACTAGATATACCTGGTATATAAAGACCTCAGACATATCAGTGGAGCATTTTACATTCAAATAATGTGTACTGCAATCAAAATCATAGCCCAGAAAGCAACTACATAGCTTGCAAAAATATAGATGGCCACTTATTCTACCATGTATTCTTATACTGGTAATTTTTGGAGTTATGACGTAACTGAAGTTTGAGGAAAGGCCACGCCCTAAAACTCCTCCTTCTCAATTCCAGCTTCCTATAATTACCAGTCACTTCACCCTTCCTACTCGTGACGAAATTTCGCACCTCACCTCCTCCCCCCTCTCCTCCACCCTTGTCCAAGCGCGCTGAACTTTGTCTTTGATATATAGGGGGTCGGCCTTCTCGTGACCCACAGAAGCCGTAATGAACTTCAGCCCAAAATTCCTCAGAGTTCCCCTCCTCTCATTATCCTATTGACCAAGGCGTGATCCGCATTCACACGTTGAAAATGATGTTCTACCCCTACAGTCTAAAGACGAAATAATAAATAAATAAAAATAAACAATAATAATTATAGTATTAATGTTATTAGTAACAGGTATCAGACGCTCATACACTCTTAAAAATTGTTCTTCAATTGTTCTTTAGTTAACAAAATGGTTCTATATAGAACTATGAACACTCAAAGAACCCTTTGCATGATTAAAGTGTTCTTTGCATGGTGAAAGCGTTCTTCAGATTGATTTAGAATGCGCTATAGATGGTTCTGTATGGAACCTTTTTGAAAAGTGTTCTATATAGCACCTAAAAGCTTGACATCGTGACAATAGAAGAACCTTTTTTCAAAAAGGTTTTATATAGAACCATCTACAGCACATTTTCCATCGATCTGAAGAACGCTGTCATGATGCAAAGAACACTATAATCATGCCAAGCGTTCTTTAGTTAACAAAATGGTTCTATATAGAACTGTGAACACTCAAAGAACCCTTTGCATGATTAAAGTGTTCTTTGCATGGTGAAAGGGTTCTTCAGATTGATTTAGAATGTGCTGTAGATGGTTCTATATAGAACCGTTTCGAAAAGCGTTCTATATAGCACCCAAAAGCTTGACATTGTGACAATAGAAGAATCTTTTTTCAAAAAGGTTCTATATAGAACCATCTACAGCACATTTTCCATCGATCTGAAGAACGCTGTCATGATGCAAAGAACCCTATAATCATGCCAAGGGTTCTTTACTAAACAAATGGTTCTGTATAGAACTATGAACACTCAAAGAACCCTTTGCATGATGAAGTGTTCTTTGCATCATGAAAGGGTTCTTCAGATTGATTTAGAATGTGCTGTAGATGGTTCTGTATGGAACCTTTTCAAAAAGGGTTCTATATAGCACCCAAAAGCTTGACATCGTGACAATAGAAGAACCTTTTTCAAAAAGGTTCTATACAGAACCATCTGCAGCATTCTAAATCAGTCTGAAGAACGCTGTCATGATGCAAAGAACACTTTAATCATGCCAAGCGTTCTTTACTAAACAAATGGTTCTGTATAGAACTATGAACACTCAAAGAACCCTTTGCATGATTAAAGTGTTCTTTGCATGGTGAAAGGGTTCTTCAGATTGATTTAGAATGTGCTGTAGATTGTTCTATATAGAACCGTTTCGAAAAGCGTTCTATATAGCACCCAAAAGCTTGACACTGTGACAATAGAAGAACCTTTTTTCAAAAAGGTTCTATATAGAACCATCTACAGCACATTTTCCATCGATCTGAAGAACGCTGTCATGATGCAAAGAACCCTATAATCATGCCAAGGGTTCTTTACTAAACAAATGGTTCTGTATAGAACTATGAACACTCAAAGAACCCTTTGCATGATTAAAGTGTTCTT